>NW_026972667.1:0-23767 GCF_036711695.1 Zophobas morio
ACGAATGTGGTCCGTGTTTTTTTTTTTTAATTAAAACATCAGGGGATTCCAAAATTCTTTCAAATTATTCGAAAAACAGAACATCAAATTATTTCAGAACAAAAACACCGAGGTCCCTGGGATTTTTTTTTCAAAAATGAAAGACTATAATAGTCCAACACTCTTTCAAGTTTTTCCAAATACAAAACACGATGCCCTTGAAATTCTTTAAATTTTGTAAAAAATGATTTTTTTTTTTTCAAAAATAATACGACTGTGGTCCATGGGATTTTTTTTAAATTAAAGCATCAATAGAGCCCAAGTTTCTTTCAAATGCTTAGTGCCTTTGAGAGATTTTAATTTCCCAGGCTCTCTAAGATTTTTTTTTTCGAATTCCTTCAAAAATAAAACCAGAATCGTGGAAGTTGAAAAAAAAATTAATACGACATTTATAAATTATAAACAAAAACAAATTCAATAAAAGAAAAATCCATTAATTAATTTTGATCATCTTTTGTAAAAGTTTACTTTTTTCTAGACTTGTGAGCAAACACTAGCCCCGCTCACCCACCACTTCATCATTCCAGTGACTAATCTTAATATTGTTCAGTTCTATCTTAGCAAGTTTTAGCCCCGCCCACCCGCCCTCTATTTTCTTAAAAGGTATATCATTTGCCACAATCAGTCTTATCTTATTGAATATTAGCGCCACCCACCCACTCTTAGTAAGTACTAGCCAAGATAAAACTGATTTTGGCAAATCATATATCCTCTAAAGAAAGAGAGGGTGGGTGGGCGGGACTAGTACTTGCTAAGATAAAACTGACTTTGGCAAATGACATATCCTCTAAAAAAGAAGAGGGTGGGTGGGCGGGGCTAGTACCTGCTAAGATAGGAGTGATTTTGGCAAATGAGATATGACTTAAATAACGTATCCTAAGAAATGCAATTAAACTATTATGAGAAAAAACACTAGAGGCTCCAAAAAGGTACTCTTGAGATTCATTATATTGTTTTAAAAATAAGTTATCAGGGGTCCCCGAGGTTCTTCAAAATGATTTCAAAATAAAACGACCAGGGTGGGTCCCTGAGATTCTTTTTTTTTTCAAAAATAAAATAATTTGGGTCCATGGGATTTTCTTTTAATAAGAACAAGGAAACCTAAGATTATTTTAAATTCTTCTATAAACAAAACACCAGAGGTCTCCAAAAAAGTGTCATTCATTATCTTATTTGAAAAATAAAATACCAGGGATCTCTAGGATTTTTTTTAAAGAAACATCCACGGGAGCCCAAGATTCTTTCAAATTCTTCCAAAAATAAAACACCAAGGGACACCAAGATTCTTTCAAATTATTATTAAAACAAAACCACCTCTATCCCTGAGATTTTTTTTGTTTCAATCATAAAACACCAATGGAGTCCAAGATCCTTTTAAATTATTCCTTTAGCAAAGTACCAGCAGTCCCCAAAATTCTTTCGAATTTTCTCAAAGGAAGACACCAGAGTTCCCATGATTTTTTTTCAAATTATCGCAAAAGTAAAACACCAGTCAAGTCAGGTCAAGTCTCAAGATTCTTTAAAATTGTCTCAAAAACAGAAAAATAGGTTCTTCAAAATTTTTCAAACGAAAACATCACAATTTCTCAAGATTTTTAATACTTTGCTCAAAACACCTGATACCATTGAGATTCATTGAATTATTAAAAAAAAAATAAAACTCAGGGGACCCCAAGATTCGTTAATAACACTTTTTGAAAATAAAACGACTAGGGATCCTGAGATTTTCAAATTCTTAAAAAATTGAGACACCGGGACCTGTAACACTTTAACACTTACTATTTCAGAGAAAAACGACTGTGGTCCGTGTTTTTTTTTTTTTTGTAACTAGAACATCAGGGGATTCCAAAATTCTTTCAAATTATTCAAAAAACAAAATATCAAATTATTTCAGAACAAGAACACCGAGGTCCCTGGGATTTTTTTTTTTTTTTTTTCAAAAATGAAGACTAATAGTCCAAGATTCTTTCAAATTTTTCCAAATACAAAACACGATGCCCTTGAAATTCTTTAAATTTTGTAAATAATTTTTTTTTTCAAAAATAATACGACTGGGGTCCATGGGATTTTTTTTTAATTAAAGCATCAATGGAGCCCAAGTTTCTTTCAAATGCTTAGTGCCTTTGAGATACTTTAAATTTCTCAGGTTCTCCAGGATTTTTTTTCAAATTCCTTCAAAAACAAAACACCAGAATCGTGGAAGTTGAAAAAAAATTTAATATGACATTTATAAATTATAAACAAAAACAAATCCAATAAAAGAAAAATCCAGTAATTAATTTTGATCATCTTTTGTAAAAGTAAGCTAAGTTTATTTTTTTCTAGACTTATGAGCAGACAGTAGCCCCGCCCACCCACCCCTTCATCATTCCAGTGACTAATCTTAATATTGTTCAGTTCTATCTTAGCAAGTTTTAGCCCCGCCCACCCGCCCTCTATTTTCTTAAAAGGTATATCATTTGCCACAATCAGTCTTATCTTATCGAATATTAGCGCCACCCACCCACTCTTAGTAAGTACTAGCCAAGATAAAACTGATTTTGGCAAATCATATATCCTCTAAAGAAAGAGAGGGTGGGTGGGCGGGGCTAGTACTTGCTAAGATAAAACTGACTTTGGCAAATGACATATCCTCTAAAAAAGAAGAGGGTGGGTGGGCGGGGCTAGTACCTGCTAAGATAGGAGTGATTTTGGCAAATGAGATATGACTTAAATAACGTAGCCTAAGAAATTCAATTAAACTATTATAAGAAAAAACACTAGGGGCTCCAAAAAGGTACTCTTGAGATTCATCATATTGTTTTAAAAATAAGTTATCAGGGGTCCCTGAGATTCTTCAAAATTATTTCAAAATAAAACGACTGGGGTTTCTGAGATTTTTTCAATAAAACTCCACAAGAGCCCAAGGTTCTTTCGGATTTTTCCAAAAACCAAAGACCATGTGCCCTTGAGATTCTCTAAATGATTTCAAGAATAAAATAGCAAGCGACACTAAGACTCTTTCAAATTATATATATATATATAAATATAACCACCTAACTCCACGGGAGTCTAAGAGTCTTTTAAATTATTTCATAAGCAAAACACCAGAAATCCCCAAATTTTTTTCAAATTTTCAGGGTTCCCCGTTGTTCAAATTATTGTTAAAATAAAACCACCTCTATCCCTGAGATTTTATTTTGTTTCAATCATAAAACACCAATGGAGTCTAAGATTCTTTTATGTTATTCCATTAGCAAAACACCAGAAGTCCCCAAAATTCTTTCAAATTTTCTCAAAAGAAAAGACCAGGGTGGCCATGATTTTTTTTAAATTCAACAAAAATAAAACAGCAGGGGTCTCTGAAATTTCCCAAAATTATTTTAAAATAATTTCGGTCCATGGGATTATTTTTTTTAATAAAACAACAAGGAAAGCCAAAATTATTTTAAATTCTTCCATAAACAAAACACCAGAGGTTCTCAAAAAAGTGCCATTCATTATCTTATTTCAAAAATAAAATACCAGCGATCTCTGGGATTTTTTTTAAAGCAACCTCCATGGGAGCATAAGATTCTTTCGAATTATTATTAAAATAAAACCACCTCTATCCCTGAGATTTGTTTTGTTTCAATCATAAAACACCAATGGAGTCTAAGACTCTTTTAAATTACTCCATTAGCAAAGTACCAGAATTTCCCAAAATTCTTTTAAATTTTCTCAAAGGAATATACCCGGGTTCCCATGATTTTTTTTCAAAAACTCCCAAAAGTAAAACACCAGTCAAGTCAGGTCAAGTCTCAAGATTCTTTAAAATTGTCTCAAAAACAGGGAAATAGGTTCTTCAAAATTTTCTAAACAAAAACGTCACAAGTTCTCAAGATTTTTAATACTTTGCTCAAAACACCGGGCACCATTGAGATTCACTGAATTATTTAAAAAAATAAAGCGACCAGGGATCCTGAGATTTTCAAATTCTTAAAAAATTGGGACACCGGGACCTGTAACACTTCAAATTTTTAGAAATAAAACACTATGTGACCCCAAAATATGTTTTTTTTTTTTAATTAAAACATCAGGGGATTCAAAAATTCCTTCAAATTATTCGAAAAACAAAACATCAAATTATTTCAGAACAAAAACACCGAGGTCCCTGGGATTTTTTTTTTTTTTTCAAAAATGAAAGACTATAATAGTCCAAGATTCTTTCAAATTTTTCCAAATACAAAACACGATGCCGTTGAAATTCTTTAAATTTTGTAAATAATGATTTTTTTTTCAAAAATAAAACAACTGGGGTCTATGGGCTTTTTTTTTAATTAAAGCATCAAGTTTCTTTCAAATGCTTGGTGCCTTTGAGATACTTTAAATTTCTCAGGTTCTCTAGGAGTTTTTTTCAAATTCCTTCAAAAACAAAACACCAGAATCGTGGAAGTTGAAAAAAAATTTAATACGATATTTATAAAAAATCCATTAAACCATAGCCAAATAAACACTAGAGCAGATGTTGAAAATTCCCGCCTTGTGCATATAAGGAAGCTCGTAAGCTCGTAAGTTTCCAAATTTTGATCATTTTTTGTAAAAGTAAGCTAAGTTTACTTTTTTCTAGACTTATGAGCAAACAGTAGCCCCGCCCACCCACCCCTTCATCGTTCCAGTGACTAATCTTAATATTGTTCAGTTCTATCTTAGCAAGTTTTAGGCCCGCCCACCCGCCCTCTATTTTCTTCAAAGGTATATGATTTGCCACAATCAGTCTTATCTTATCGAATATTAGCGCCACCCACTCACTCTTAGTAAGTACTAGCCAAGACAAAACTGATTTTGACAAATGGCATACCCTTTAAGAAAAGAGAGGGTGGGTGGGCGGGGCTAGTACTTGCTAAGATAAAACTGACTTTGGCAAATGACATATCCTCTAAAAAAGAAGAGGGTGGGTGGGCGGGGCTAGTACTTGCTAAGATATGAGTGATTTTGGCAAATGAGATATGACTTAAATAACGTATCCTAAGAAATTCAATTAAACTATTATGAGAAAAAACACTCCAGGCTCCAAAAAGGTACTCTTGAGATTCATTATATTGTTTTAAAAATAAGTTATCAGGGGTCCCCGAGATTCTTCAAAATGATTTCAAAATAAAACGACCAGCAGGGTCCCTGAGATTCTTTTTTTTTTTCAAAAATAAAATAATTTGGGTCCATGGGATTTTCTTTTAATAAGAACAAGGAAACCTAAGATTATTTTAAATTCTTCTATAAACAAAACACCAGAGGTCTCCAAAAAAGTGTCATTCATTATCTTATTTCAAAAATAAAATACCAGGGATCTCTAGGATTTTTTTTTAAAGAAACCTCCACGGCAGCCCAATATTCTTTCAAATTCCTCAAAAAATAAAACACCAAGGGACACCAAGATTTTTTCAAATTATTATTAAAATAAAACCACCTCTATCCCTGAGATTTTTTTTGTTTCAATCATAAAACACCAATGGAGTCCAAGATCCTTTTAAATTATTCCTTTAGCAAAGTACCAGAAGTACCCAAAATTCTTTTAAATTTTCTCAAAGGAAGACACCAGGGTTCCCATGATTTTTTTTCAAATTATCGCAAAAGTAATACACCAGTCAAGTCAGGTCAAGTCTCAAGATTCTTTAAAATTGTCTCAAAAACAGAAAAATAGGTTCTTCAAAATTTTTCAAACGAAAACATCACAATTTCTCAAGATTTTGAATACTTTGCTCAAAACACCTGATACCATTGAGATTCATTGAATTATTAAAAAAAAATAAAACTCAGGGGACCCCAAGATTCGTTAATAACACTTTTTGAAAATAAAACGACTAGGGATCTTGAGATTTTCAAATTCTCAAAAAATTGGGACACCGGGACCTGTAACACTTTGACACTTATTATTTCAGAGAAAAACGACTGTGGTCCGTATTTTTTTTTTTAACTAGAACATCAGGGGATTCCAAAATTCTTTCAAATTATTCGAAAAACAAAACATCAAATTATTTCAGAACAAGAACACCGAGGTCCCTGGGATTTTTTTTTCAAAAATGAAGACTAATAGTCCAAGATTCTTTCCAATTTTTCCAAAAACAAACACGATGCCCTTGAAATTGTTTAAATATTGTAAATAATGTTTTTTTTTTTTCAAAAATAATACGACTGAGGTCCATGGGATTTTTTTTTTAATTAAAGCATCAATGGAGCCCAAGTTTCTTTCAAATGCTTAGTGCCTTTGAGATACTTTAAATTTCTCAGGTTCTCTAGGATTTTTTTTTTCGAATTCCTTCATAAACAAAACACCAGAATCGTGGAAGTTGAAAAAAAATTTAATACGACATTTATAAATTATAAACAAAAACAAAACCAATAAAAGAAAAATCCAGTAATTAATTTTGATCATCTTTTGTAAAAGTAAGCTAAGTTTATTTTTTTCTAGACTTATGAGCAGACAGTAGCCCCGCCCACCCACCCCTTCATCATTCCAGTGACTAATCTTAATATTGTTCAGTTCTATCTTGGCAAGTTTTAGCCCCGCCCACCCGCCCTCTATTTTCTTACGGGGTATGTCATTTGCCAAAATCAGTCTTATCTTATCGAATATTAGCGCCACCCACCCACTCTTAGTAAGTACTAGCCAAGATAAAACTGATTTTGGCAAATCATATATCCTCTAAAGAAAGAGAGGGTGGGTGGGCGGGGCTAGTACTTGCTAAGATAAAACTGATTTTGGCAAATCACATCCTCTAAAAAATAAGAGGGTGGGTGGGCGGGGCTAGTACTTGCTAAGATAGGAGTGATTTTGGCAAATGAGATATGACTTAAATAACGTATCCTAAGAAATTCAATTAAACTATTATGAGAAAAAACACTAGAGGCTCCAAAAAGGTACTCTTGAGATTCATTATATTGTTTTAAAAATAAGTTATCAGGGGTCCCTGAAATTCTTCAAAATTATTTCAAAATAAAACGACTGGGGTTCCTGAGATTTTTTCAATAAAACTCCACAAGAGCCCAAGGTTCTTTCGAATTTTTCCAAAAACCAAAGACCATGTGCCCTTGAGATTCTCTAAATGATTTCAAGAATAAAATAGCAAGTAACACCAAGACTCGGGAGTCTAAGATTCTTTTAAATTATTTCTTAAGCAAAACACCAGAAATCCACAAATTTTTTTGAAATTTTGTCAGAAGAAGACATCAGGGTTCGCCTTGGTCTTTTTGCAAATTCTGGCAAAAACACTAGGTGCCCTTAACTCTTGACATTATTTCAGAATAAAACGATCCGACTTGATCTGACCTGACCTGACCTGACTTGGCGTAGACAGTCAATAACTTTTTTTTCATTTGGTTTCAAGTAATAGAGTTACATTTTTTTTAGAAATAATGAAGATATTAAATTTTTAGTGTTTTTTTTTAAACTAATACCACTGGAAATTTTAACAAAACTTTGACTAACGGTGAATTTTTCTTGGATCGCTTCAGAATGCCACATCGGGCCGGTCACCGCCCCCGCCCCGTTTTTTATTAGCTTTAATTTGTTGTCAAACATCCGAATAAGCAATAAACCACATCCAAGCTCGACCGAGCGGACATTCCCATTAATTACATTATCCTCTCGGTCCGATAGCCGCTTCTCATAAATTACCACTTTACATGAACAATTTGCATTCAACGAAAATTTATTTATCTCCAGTACATGACGCGCGATTTTTGCTTTTGAATAGAAAATAAATAAATAAATTAAAATTAATTAATACATTATTGGCGTTTTTTGCCGACGTCAAATATTTATTTTCCACCTTTGTATTTGGACGATGTTCCAGCAACTGCCTTGTAATTATTTACATTTAATTTATACTTGTGTCGCTATTGTTGGCTTATTTGTCTTTCGGGTTTAGTTTTTGAGCTGCTCGAGGATGTTTCAATAAATACCGCGTGGGAACGCAGACTCGTTTTTTTTTCAAAGAGAAAAAAACGCCTCTCGCGTGTTCTAACGCTGCTTCGTTCAATTTTGGGTCAAACTCGTCCGAAAAAAACCGCTCGCACCTGTTGGAGCGCTATTTCCACGCCGAAACGAACCCGAGTACATCCAAACATCCAGAACTAATGCAGCACGACGCACACAAATAATACCCATGTCGTTTTAATTTATGCAAAGCTGCGCCTAATTTTTTGGCAATTAATTATCGAAACCACTTCAAACGGAAAAGCGGGCTCGTTTTTTTCATAACTCGGTGAGCTGCTGATTTGTGTGTACAAGTTAATCATTGTCACTTGTTTTCGTTTAATTAACATGGGGAAATTAAAATACAAACCCACAACGAACAGGTTCTGCGCGCTCGTTTTGGACTCGACTTTAATTGAAATCGGGCAAAAATGATAAACTCTAATGAGATTTTTCGAAACAGCACATTGCGCAAACGTGTTTTTAGATACGAGCTGGAATCAAACGTTAAGTGTATTCAGTGTGTTGGCTGTAAATCAGGATTAAATAACTAATAAATAACGATATAAATCACACTATTTGAAATAAAGTGTGAATAATTATCACTTGCATATTCATATTTTACAAATTGAGCGTTCTGAAGTTATTGGAGCGTGATTTTGACGCGCGGTGATAAATCCGGACAACCGGAGAAATAAATCACGGGGATTAGAAAAACAGGCAAGGGCAACTTTCAGACTGACAATGTTCCTCTCTATATTAACTCGTCACTAATTATGATGTTTTTAAACTACAAAAGCTCGTCTTGATGGCTCCAGCTTGATGTGTGGTGTTGCTTTAACGAATTCACGGAGATTATCCTCGCTGATAAAAAAAAGAACCGCAAAGGCTGTAAATTAATACGAAAAAAAATGTAATATACAGACGACGGCGAAAATTTGCTTATAATTTAAAATCGAAAACCAGTTGCTGTATCAAAGAGAAAAAATAGAAGCCATAATTGTCTTGAAATTAGGTTTTACATAATTATATATATAATGTGATGATTAGTCGTTATTTATAGGTGATACCAGTATTACTAGAATGTGTCCAGGTTTTATTTTTGTTTGTAGTTCCACAAATAAACACTAGAGAATTCCATATTATACCACTTTGTATACACAGATGCAGTGTTCCAATGGTTTGACCAGAGAACATAGAGAAGCGTTTAAATTAAATGACGGTTGAGGACTCCTCAACTTATGTTGGCAACAGTGTTTTTTCTGACTAGGAATAAAATTAACTACAATAGAAAAAATGTCATAATATTTTTAACGACGCGTTTTACTTTCGACAAATTGACACTAGATTTACCAGAATATTGCAAGTTGCTACTGTTTCCTTCAGTTTAATTCAGGTCACACGAATTACAGTTCGTCGTCTGAGAACTATTCTTCAATTTTACGATTTTTAAATATTTCGATTTTTCAGGTTTTTTGGTTTTTCAATTTTTCTATTTTTTCAGGTTTCGATTTTTCGATTTTTCTATTTTTTAATTTCTCAGTTTTTGAACATTTCAGGTTTGGGATTTTTCAGTTTACTTGTTATTCAATTTTTCGATCTTACGATTTTGCAGGTTTTTGATTTTTCAATTTTTCGATTTTTTTAAGGTTTCGATATTTCGACTTCACTTTTTTGATTTTTGGATTTCTCAATTATTAGATTCTTTAGGTTCTTTGTTTTTGGATATTTCAGTTTTGGAATTTTTCAATATTTTTGTTCTTCGACTTTTCCATTTTTGACTTCTGATGTGTCGACTTTTTACTTCTTCGACTTTTAAATTTTAGGTGTCTCAATTTTTTGGTGTTTTAATTTTTCTATATTTAAAATTTTAGATTTTTCGATTTCTCGTTTTTTCATTTCAGCTCTTCCGTATTTCAATTTTTCAAAAGTGTTGGATTTCTTAATCTTTCGATTTTTTGACTTCCCGGTTTTAGATTTTCTGTTTTTCAGTTATCGTTTTTTCAAATTTTCCATTTTTCAATTTAAACTGTCAATTTTTCGATTTTTCAATTAATCGATGTTTTGATTTTCCCATTTCTTGACTTTCAAGGGTTTCGATATTCCTGTTCAATTCTTTAATTTTTCGATTTTTCATTTTTTAGTTTTTTTCAAGGTTTCGATTTTTCGACTTCACTTTTTGGATTTTTCGATTGCTCAATTTTTCGACTTTTTAGGTTCTCAGTTTTTGGATATTTCAGATTTCGGATTTTTCAGGTTTTCCATTTATCAGTTCCATTTTTAATTTTTCGATATCTTAATATTTCGATTCTTCGACTTTTCGATTTTTGACTCCTGGATTTTTCGATGTATCGATTATTTTGCTTCGATTTTTAAATTTTAGTTTTTTTAATTTTTAAACTTTTAGATTTTTCGATTTCTCGATTTTTCAGTTCAGTTTTTCGATTTTTGAATTTTTCAAGATTTCTAATTTCAAATACATACAAATATTTCGATTTTTTAATCTTTTGATTTATCGACTTCCCGGTTTTGGATTTTCTGTTTTTCAATTGTCATTTTGTCAAATATTGGATTTTTTAATTTTTCAAATTTGACTTCATAGACTCTCAATTTTTGTTTTTTTCAATTAATCGATGTTTTGATTTTTCCATTTCTTGACCTTCGAGTTTTTCGATTTTCCTGTTCTTCAGTTCTTTAATTTTTTGATTTTTCAGGTTTTTGATTTTTCAATTTTTTCGATTTTTACGGTTTCTATTTTTCGACTTCACTTTTTTGATTTTTCGATTTTTCAGTTTTAGGATTTTTCAATATTTCAATTCTTCGGCTTTTCTATTTTTGACTTCTGGATTTTTCGATGTGTCTAACTTTTTACTTTTTCGATTTTTCAATTTTGGGATTTTTAAATTTTAGATTTTGCAATCTTTTGATATTTTAATTTTTCAATATTTCTTAATTGTTCGATTTTTCGACTTCCTGGTTTTAGGTTTCTGTTTTTCAATTTTTCGATTTGTTAATTTTTCATTCCCGATTTATGGAGATTTGATTGTTCACGCTTTCGATTTATCAGTTTTTCAATTTTTTATTTTGGCCTATTTCGGTTTCGCAGTTTTTCCAGTTTTCCATTTTTTCGTTTTTTGATTTTTCCGCTTTTCCAGTTTTTCTTTTTGTTTGTCGATTTCTCTGTTTTTCGATTTTTCGTTCTTTTGATCTTTCAATCTCTCAATTTTTCAATTTTTCGAATTTTTAAGTTTTTTGATTTCTCAATTTATAAATTGTTCAATTTTTAACTTTTCGTTTTTTCGATTTTGGCTTATTTCGGTTTCTCAATTGTTCGACTTTTCGACACCACGATTTCTTGATTTTTCGATTTCTCGGTTTTTCGATTTTCCAGTTTTTCGATGTTTCGATTTTTCAGTTATCCGATTTTTAAATTTGGAAGTTTCGATTTCTCGATTTTCGCTATTCGATTTTTAAATTTTAGATTTTTGAATTTTACGTTTTTTCGATTTTCTGATGTTCCATTTTTCGATTTTCAGTTCTTCAATATTTCGATTTTTCAAAATTTCTGTTTTACGATTTTTTTAAGGTTTCGATTTTTCGATTATTAGATTTCATATCATACAGTGTATCGAAAACAACCACAAAAATTGTTACTAAAAACATTTAAAAATACATACAAAATAGAACACACTGTTTCCAAAACATTTTCCCGAAAAAAATCCATTGGGTTGTTACGATTTCAACAATATTCTTAGTTTAAGACGTTTTGCTAGCATAAAAATCTCTTTGGCTAATTTCCGAAGATAACCGAAAAGGGGTAAAAAAATTCATAAGGGGGGAATAGAGAAAAATTGAAGTTTTGTTAAAGTTCCCTAAAAAACCACAAATAATTCAGAAAAATAAATCTCGACGGTCTGATTAATAAAATATAGCGTGTTTATGATCCGGAATTTCCGAAATTTTTAAAAACCTTAATAATTGCCAAATTTCATTATCGATTTTGGAGAAATGGCAGAAATTTTCCTAGAGACCAAGCCGAAAATAACTTCTGGAGGTTGAAATATGGACAAAAATCTCCTGGATAATTTCCAAAGATGGTCGAAAAAGGGCCAAAAAATTAAAACTTGTATTTATTATAATAATTTTTACTAAATTTGTAAATATCTACTCAACCAACTTTTTGTATGTTAACAATCATATAATTCCAAATTTACCAGTTCCTAATATAATAATTGACACAATATCTAATATTTTTTGAAAAACTTGCTTAAAAATTAATTCAAACTTAGTTTATGTTGTGTTTATGGTCCCGGAACAACATTTCCTAAATATTCGGTTTGAAATTCGAGTTGTTTTAAAGTCCTAAAAATTTCCAAAAAAGGACCAAAAATTTCATAAGTGATATTGAAAAATAGAGTTTTTGATAATTTTGCCTGATAATTTACAAAATAGTCAACGATATTAATTTCGGCGTGTTGATTCTTAAACTATAGCATATTTATGGTCCCAGAGCAACACTGTCGAAGTATCCCATTGAACATCAAAATTTTTGAAAATCCTAAAAATTGCAAAAATGTGACTGGCGATTCTGGAGAAATGGTAGGTTTCTTTGAAATGAAGCCGAAAATAATGCATTCGAATCATATACAGCAGCGGAATATGGGTGATTATAGTATACTACGTTAATTAATTCAGAAAAACAACTCTACAAGAATTCCAAAAAAATAAATATGTACAAAAAATGTATTCATTTATTATTTTTATACTCCGCCTTTTTTCGCATTCATGACAGATGCGTCGTCGTAGGTTTCACATATGGGGCGTTTCATCAACAGCAGGTTGTGCGAAATGTTCCATAATTACAGTACTTATTCCTTCAGCAGTACGATCCTGTAATTTAAAAATCTCCAAAATCTCCATCCAATTACTCCATCAATTTGATGACGCATTATAATGTCCATTTTGGGTCTTCCACACATTACTCAACACAACTTTCGTTTCTTGTAAATATTATCAACAGTTCGTACATCTGCAGTAATTCTACTTTGGACACCCTGTACAGTCCTGCTCATCCATCTTTTCCCGAAGTAATAGAGCCGTTTCCTTGATTCCACCTCGATAATTTCGCAATTAGTCCCGTTGATTTATTTCCCTCTCGATCCACAACTACTTAATTACATCGAACAAAATCGCTCATTGTATTAAAATTTATATGTTTGCCATCGCTCTTAATAAATAATTACCAATAAATATGTATGAGGGCTAAGCTCGGCGTTTCCTCGTTCTCTGGGTCAGTTGCGAAACGCATGAAAACTCCTCGTCGAATGCACCGCTCGGTGGAGAGTAGATAAATCACGGCAGGAACACCTGTTACAGGATCGTAATCAATTTATCGATGATTTCGCTCAGGGCCGTGTTTATTAAATGGGGTTATTTGTGGGCCGCCCACACGAATTGCCGGACCGAGGATGCGGGTACATTTCACCGAAACAGGTATAATCTTTTCGTTTATTTAATTACACGGTGGAAATGATGCAGAGAACGGTCAACGAGGGTCAAGGACAGAAGGGACCAGGAGGTACGAGATGGTACTGTTTCGACGCCAACAGGCCTAGTACCATCGTACGAGTGCGAAAATATCCCTGCTTTATGGTACCGTTTTAGCGCTTAATGGATTCGTAAGTCGCTTTTCCGGGACAATTAAATTTTTATGTGCTTTTAATTCCGTTTCGAACACGTTCGAAAAAATGCATTAGGCGTCGAATTTATGTCGTCGGACTTTAATACACCTTTAAAATTAGTAGATATATTTATTACATCTCTTCCTGTATCCAATTTCATGTCGTGTCACCACAAATTTATAACAAACGCTGAGATAAATTATTATTACTATTAAGGAATGATAAATTTTAATCCGCCTACTCCGCATTTTTAATTTATGTAGTGTAGCAACACCAGTTCTGCAAATAACTATAATTTGTTTAACTCCTTTCTCGCTGTAAAGTTTCAAGAACGCGGGAGAAAGTAAGGTTTTTTCTTACACGAAATTTTCAGCCGAGTGGTCATGTAATATCGCGTTCTAAGCCAATCAGAAACAATGAAGTAGCCTGTTTCCGTCGTCCTTTCTACTCCTGTCGTTGTGAAGTATCTTCAACTCCTTCCGTGTTGTTTCCCCGATCGTTAGCTAAGGAAGTGTTGTAATCAATATGTTTTCTCGACGTTTCATGACCCCTACAATACGAAAAAATAGGTCTCTCGTTTTCGTCTGTCGTCTGTCCTTGTCTGTGTCGATTTTTTATTAGACAGATACTCTTCTTAACTACTAGACCGATTGTTGTCAAATTTTGTACCAGTCTTAAGTATATCATATAGTAAGACGCTAACAAAAAAACTGAAAAATCGAAATACCGAAAAGTCCAAGAATTGAAATTCAAGAAATAGAGAATTTAAAAATTGAAAATTCAAAAATCTGAAAGTTGAAAAATCTCGAAATTGCAAAATTGAAGAATTTTAATTCGAGAATGTAAAAATCGAAAATCTGAAAAATTGAAAATTAGAAAAATTAAAACAATGAAACATCGAAAAGTTTAAGAATTGAAATTCGAAAAATTGAAAACCGAAAAACTAAAAATTGGCAGACGAAAAATTGCCAAATTGAAAAAACAAAAATTAAAAATTTGAAAAGTCGAAAAATTACAACAATGAAACCAAATCGGAAAGTTTAAGAATTCGAGAAATTGAAAATCGTAAAATTGAAAATATCGAAACACTGGGAAATTGAATACTCAAAAATGAAAACTTAAACATTTTAACATTAAAACATCGAAAAACTAAAAAACTAAAAAAATCTAATACATAACTGAAAAATCTAAAAATTGCAAAATCGTAAAATTAAAGTAAAAATCGAAAATCTGAAAAGATGAAAATTAGAAAAATTGGAACAATGAAACATTGAAAACCAAAAATTTTAAAAACTGAAAAACCGAAAAATTAAAAATTAAGAGACGAAAAATCGCAAAATTGAAAAAACCATAAATTAAAATTAGCAAAAATTGAAAAATCGAAAAAATATCTCAAACATCGGAAGGCATAGAAAGAACGAAAAATTGAAAAACGGAAAAATTGCAACAATTAAACGAAATCGGAAAGTTGAAGTATTCGAGAAACTGAAGCTCGTAAAATTCAAAATCTGAAAAACTAAATAATGGAAAAATTGAAAAAGTCAAAACACCGAGAAATTGAATAATCAAAAATGAAAAATCTAAAAATTGTAACATTGAAACATGGAAAAATTGAAAAATTAAAAAAATTAGTTGCAAAATTGTAAAATTAAAGTAACGAAAAATTGAAAAATTAAAAAATTAAAAATTGGGAGACGAAAAATTGCCAAATTGAAAAAACAAAAAATCAAAATAAGTCAAATTTGAAAAGTCGAAAAATTGCAACATTGAAACGAAATCGAAAAGTTTAAGAATTCGAGAAATTGAAAATCGTAAAATTGAAAATATCGAAACACCCAGAAGTTGAATACTCAAAAATGAAAAACCTAAAAAATTTTGACATTGAAACATCGAAAAACTGAAAAACTAAAAAAATCTAATACATAACTGAAAAATCTAAAAATTGCAAAATCTCAAAACCAAAGTAACGAAAAATTGAAAAATGGAAACATTAAAAATTAAGAAACGACAAATCGCAAAATTGAAAACAACGAAAAATTTAAATATCTAAAAATGGAAAAATAGAAAATTTTGAATTCGTCAAAGCAAAAATCGAAAATCTGAAAAGATGACAATTAGAAAAATTGGAGCAATGAAACATTGAAAACCAGAAATTTAAAAAACTGAAAAACCGAAAAATTAAAAATTAAGAGACGAAAAACCATAAATTAAAATTAGCAAAAATTGAAAAATCGAAAAAATATCTCAAAAATCGGAAGGCATAGAAAAAACGAAAAATTGAAAAACCGAAAAATTGCAACAATTAAACGAAATCGGAAAGTTTAAGTATTCGAGAAACTGAAGCTCGTAAAATTCAAAATCTGAAAAACTAAATAATGGAAAAATTGAAAAAGTCAAAACACCGAGAAATTGAGTAATCAAAAATGAAAAATCTAAAAATTGTAACATTGAAACATAGAAAAATTGAAAAATTAAAAAAATTAATTGCAAAATTGTAAAATTAAAGTAACGAAAAATTGAAAACTGGAAAAATTAAAAATTGAGAGACGACAAATCGCAAAATTGAAAACAACGAAAAATTTAAATAACTAAAAATGGAAAAATAGAAAATTTTGAATTCGACAAAGTAAAAATCGAAAATCTGAAAAGATGAAAATTAGAAAAATTGGAGCAATGAAACATTGAAAACCAAAACTTTTAAAAACTGAAAAACCGAAAAATTAAAAATTAAGAGACGAAAAATCGCAAAATTCGAAAAACCATAAATTAAAATTAGCAAAAATTGAAAAATCGAAAAAATATCTCAAAAATCGGAAGGCATAGAAAAAACGAAAAATTGAAGAACCGAAAAATTGCAACAATTAAACGAAATCGGAAAGTTTAAGTATTCGAAAAACTGAAGCTCGTAAAATTCAAAATCTGAAAAACTAAATAATGGAAAAATTGAAAAAGTCAAAACACCGAGAAATTGAGTAATCAAAAATGAAAAATCTAAAAATTGTAACATTGAAACATAGAAAAATTGAAAAATTAAAAAAATTAATTGCAAAATTGTAAAATTAAAGTAACGAAAAATTGAAAAATTAACAAATTAAAAATTGGGAGACGAAAAATTGCCAAATTGAAAAAACAAAAAATCAAAATAAGTCAAATTTGAAAAGTCGAAAAATTGCAACATTGAAACGAAATCGAAAAGTTTAAGAATTCGAGAAATTGAAAATCGTAAAATTGAAAATATCGAAACACCGAGAAGTTGAATACTCAAAAATGAAAAACCTACAAAATTTTGACATTGAAACATCGAAAAACTGAAAAACCAAAAAAATCTAATACATAACTGAAAAATCTAAAAATTGCAAAATTTTAAAATCAAAGTAACGAAAAATTGAAAAATGGAAAAATTAAAAATTGAGAGACGACAAATCGCAAAATTGAAAACAACGAAAAATTTAAATAACTAAAAATGGAAAAATAGAAAATTTTGAATTCGACAAAGTAAAAATCGAAAATCTGAAAAGATGAAAATTAGAAAAATTGGAGCAATGAAACATTGAAAACCAAAAATTTTAAAAACTGAAAAACCGAAAAATTAAAAATCAAGAGACGAAAAATCGCAAAATTCGAAAAACCATAAATTAAAATTAACCGAAAAATTGCAACAATTAAATGAAATGGGAAAGTTTAAGTATTCGAGAAACTGAAGCTCGTAAAATTCAAAATCTGAAAAACTAAATAATGGAAAAATTGAAAAAGTCAAAACACCGAGAAATTGAGTAATCAAAAATGAAAAATCTAAAAGTTGTAACATTGAAAGATAGGAAAATTGAATAATTAAAAAATCTAATTGCAAAATCATAAAATTAAAGTAACGAAAAATTGAAAATTGGAAAAATTAAAAATTGAAAACAACGAAGAATTAAAATATCTAAAAATTGAAAAATCGAAAAATTTGAATTCCAAAAAGTAAAAATTGAAATACCGATAAATTAAAAATTAAGAGATCTATAAAAAATGCAAAATTAAAAAAAAATACGAAATTAAAACAAGCAAAAATTGAAAAATGGAAAAAGTATTTCAAAAATCGAAAGGAATAGAGAAAATGAAAAACTGAAAAAACGAAAAATTGTAACAATGAAAACGAAATTGAAAACTTTAAGAATTCGAGAAATTGAAAATCGTAAAATTGAAAATATCGAAACACCGAGAAGTTGAATACTCAAAAATGAAAAACCTAAAAAATTTTGACATTGAAACATCGAAAAACTGAAAAACTAAAAAAATCTAATACATAACTGAAAAATCTAAAAATTGCAAAATCTTAAAATCAAAGTAACGAAAAATTGAAAAATGGAAACATTAAAAATTAAGAAACGACAAATCGCAAAATTGAAAACAACGAAAAATTTAAATATCTAAAAATGGAAAAATAGAAAATTTTGAATTCGACGAAGTAAAAATCGGAAATCTGAAAAGATGACAATTAGAAAAATTGGAGCAATGAAACATTGAAAACCAAAAATTAAAAAAACTGAAAAACCGAAAAATTAAAAATCAAGAGACGAAAAATCGCAAAATTCGAAAAACCATAAATTAAAATTAGCAAAAATTGAAAAATCTAAAAAATATCTCAAAAATCGGAAGGCATAGAAAAAACGAAAAATTGAAAACGGAAAAATTGCAACAATTAAACGAAATCGGAAAGTTTAAGTATTCGAAAAACTGAAGCTCGTAAAATTCAAAATCTGAAAAACTAAATAATGGAAAAAGTGAAAAAGTCAAAACACCGAGAAATTGAATAATCAAAAATGAAAAATCTAAAAATTGTAACTTTGAAACAGAAAAATTAAAAAATTAAAAATTGGGAGACGAAAAATTGCCAAATTGAAAAAACAAAAAATCAAAATAAGTCAAATTTGAAAAGTCGAAAAATTGAAACATTGAAACGAAATCGAAAAGTTTAAGAATTCGAGAAATTGAAAATCGTAAAATTGAAAATATCGGAACACCGAGAAGTTGAATACTCAAAAATGAAAAACCTAAAAAATTTTGACATTGAAACATCGAAAAACTGGAAAACTAAAAAATCTAATACATAACTGAAAAATCTAAAAATTGCAAAATCTTAAAATCAAAGTAGCGAAAAATTGAAAAATGGAAAAATTAAAAATTGAGAGACGACAAATCGCAAAATTGAAAACAACGAAAAATTTAAATATCTAAAAATGGAAAAATATAAAATCTTGAATTCGTTAAAGTAAAAATCGAAAATCTGAAAAGATGACAATTAGAAAAATTGGAACAATGAAACATTGAAAACCAAAAATTTAAAAAACTGAAAAACCGTAAAATTATAAATTAGAAACGAAAAATCGAAAAAATATCTCAAAAATCGGAAGGCATAGAAAAAACGAAAAATTGAAAAACGGAAAAATTGCAACAATTAAACGAAATCGGAAAGTTTAAGTATTCGAAAAACTGAAGCTCGTAAAATTCAAAATCTGAAAAACTAAATAATGGAAAAATTGAAAAAGTCAAAACACCGAGAAATTGAATAATCAAAAAAGGAAAAATCTAAAAATTGTAACTTTGAAACAGAAAAATTAAAAAATTAAAAATTGGGAGACGAAAAATTGCCAAATTGAAAAAACAAAAAATCAAAATAAGTCAAATTTGAAAAGTCGAAAAATTGAAACATTGAAACGAAATCGAAAAGTTTAAGAATTCGAGAAATTGAAAATCGTAAAATTGAAAATATCGGAACACCGAGAAGTTGAATACTCAAAAATGAAAAACCTAAAAAATTTTGACATTGAAACATCGAAAAACTGGAAAACTAAAAAATCTAATACATAACTGAAAAATCTAAAAATTGCAAAATCTTAAAATCAAAGTAGCGAAAAATTGAAAAATGGAAAAATTAAAAATTGAGAGACGACAAATCGCAAAATTGAAAACAACGAAAAATTTAAATATCTAAAAATGGAAAAATATAAAATCTTGAATTCGTTAAAGTAAAAATCGAAAATCTGAAAAGATGACAATTAGAAAAATTGGAACAATGAAACATTGAAAACCAAAAATTTAAAAAACTGAAAAACCGTAAAATTATAAATTAGAAACGAAAAATCGAAAAAATATCTCAAAAATCGGAAGGCATAGAAAAAACGAAAAATTGAAAAACGGAAAAATTGCAACAATTAAACGAAATCGGAAAGTTTAAGTATTCGAGAAACTGAAGCTCGTAAAATTCAAAATCTGAAAAACTAAATAATGGAAAAATTGAAAAAGTCAAAACAGCGAGAAATTGAATAATCAAAAATGAAAAATCTAAAAATTGTAACATTGAAACATAGAAAAATTGAAAAATTAAAAAATCTAATTGCAAAATCATAAAATTAAAATAAGGAAAAATTAAAAATTGGAAAAATTAAAAATTGAAAACAACGAGAATTAAAATATCTAAAAATTGAAAAATAGAAAAAGTATTTCAAAAATCGAAAGGAATAGAGAAAATGAAAAACTGAAAAAACGAAAAATTGTAACAATGAAAACGAAATTGAAAACTTTAAGAATTCGAGCAATTGAAAATCGTAAAATTGGAAATCTGAAAAATTAAATAATCGAAAAATTGAAAAAGTCGAAACATTGAGAAACTGAGTAATCAAAAATGGAAAACCTAAAAATTGTAACAATGAAACATTAAAAACTAAAAAAATTAAAAAATTTAATACCCGAAAAATCTAAAAATTTTCAAAATTGTAAAATTAAGATAACTAAAAATTCAAATATATAAAAAAAAAAATTAAAAATCTAATACATAAAAAGTCGAAAAATGGTAAAATCGTAAATTTGAAGAAACGAAAAATTGAAAAGTCATAAATTAAAATTTGAGAAACAAAACAGCACAACGTTGAGAAACTGAAAAAAATGAAGATTTAAAAATTAGAAAATTGAGAGACGGAAAATTAAAATAAGCGTTAAACATAAAAATTCTGAAGACGAAAAATTACGAAATTAAAATTAAAAATTTTTCTATTCAATTAACTTTTATTTAGATTGAATTATTATTTTGTATAGTTTGATTTATGCAGTAACCACTTCCTGTAAATAAATTATTATTATTTAAAAATCTAATAAAAATTTAAATCGAGAAATTGAGAAACTACAAATCGAGAAAATGAAAAAAATAACAACTCCAAAAATTAAAAATGGAGAAGCTGATGAAAGTTGGAAAATACTAAATAAAAATCTAAAAACCAAAAATCGAAAAATTGAAAATCGAGAAATTAATTTTTTTTAATAAATTCAAAATCTGAAAAATGAAAAAATTTTAAATTGATAACTAGAAAAATTGATTAGAAAGACAAAAGTACAAATGCTTGCTCACTGTGGATTCAAACCCTGAAAAAATCATCCATTTTACTTACCGAACGTAAGCTAAAGAAGTAAGTATTGTAATCGAGTTCATCGGGCGATTGTCTACTTTTATGTTTTTTGATGTTTCATGATCCCTAGAATACGAAAATATAGGTCTCTCGTTTCTGTTTGTCTGTCTGCCTGTCTGTCTTCTATCTTCTGCGCTGTCCATTTGTTTATCCGACCTATACCGAGGGAAATTCAGTCAAAATAACCTTCGACCACTTTTTTAAATCCTTTTTGACCACCATCACTTCCATCAGATTGGTTTTTGTTATTCTTGCCCATAACTGGACTAGCCCTGATGGTCCGAACAAAGACGTCTGCATCGATTATGCGGCAATCAAGCTATCGGAGTGCATTTATCATGCAACGGATGCACCGACTATTAATCATATTTGTGTAGCAGCGTCAAAATAGAGCATTGTATGTTGAATAAACGCCATTATAGCAACAATTACCAGAACCGGACTCTGGAGTGCGTCGCTCTTCAGCCTCATCCGTTAATTAGGGAAGTTTTTCGATGAAATTATGCAGACCAGACAGACTATCTTGACTTGAAAGAACAATCCTCGAGTTTGTAATACGATGCCGCACTTACAAGAAAACGTGCTCAAGAGCGAATTTTCAGGCACGAAAATACCTTTTGTAATCTGAAGGAGAATAAAATTAACTGTAACCGTACACCGGGGAGGGTGGGCTTTGTTTTGAGGTGGTGGCGGAGTGATGTATTATTAGATAGTGTGCGGGGTGACAGAGATTTTCAATTTTGGGAAGACTTGAGGGCTTGCCGTAATTTTCACGAAAAATTAATAAACACGTCTTGTTGCGGTACTTCGGGAGATCCGGCAGTAAATAAAGCGAGACTTCTTCATTCGGCGACCCTCTAGACCTCCTCGGCTCGGTTTTCTGTTTACCGAATAAAGTTTAAATATAGTCCAACATTTGTAAAAAAGTACATACAAGCACACGCTATCCCAAACACGTCTGAAAATAAACAAACAGAGAAACGGCGAGAGTAAACCGTTCTTAAAGCCCGGGAGTGACATGTTATAATAAAAGCCTATCTTGTGGCTTGCTCGCTAGTTTGTCTGTTTATTTTTTCACGGGGTGAATGTGCACCACGTGTAACTGTTTTTCCCGTTAAACCACTCGAGTGTTTGTGTACGTACATGTGTTGTACTTGGCAGGTCCACTGCTGGGACAGGTTCCACTTGCTGAGATGTTTATGGACCCGACTTGTCGTGCTAAGCCTGGCCCGGTGCAGCGGCGGCTCGTCGGGGAAAAAACTACGAACGAAAACCTCTTCTATCAATGGATTTACCAGGTAATTCACTTTTTGTTTAAAAGTATGCATCATTTTGATTTCACACTTTTGTATGGTTCTCACTTTTAAGTCTTGAGTTGTATCCACTGATTGTTTTTAAGAATACTGTTTTTCAAAGTCCGGAACAAAAATAATCTGAAGATGTCAAATCAGTTGATCGAGCTGGATACATGTGGTCTGTGTGCTATATGAAAATGTAGCTTTAAAAAAACTCACGTTAAGACGAGTATGAATTTTATTTTTCTTCGGTCTTGTCTGAGTTCCTCAAATTTATCATCCATCTCCAATTTTTAAGTTATTTAAATTTTATAAAAATAACATACTCTTTTACTTGTGGTTTATGAATCCGTGTTCAGTTTCAACCCTAGGTATCCCGATTTTTGTAAAAAAAAACTTGTGTTACGATTTAATTTTTAAATTTCAAAACTGAATGCTCTGAAACCTTGCAAACGTTTATTATATAAAAAATAATCAAAATTTATCCGTTTACGAGCCCTCTAAAAACTGATGACGTCATCTTACAATTTTGCCGAATAAATGTTATTTAAATTTTATAAAGTAACATATTCTTGCATGTGTCATCTATGAATCCATCTTGAGTTATTGCCCCAAACCTTCAGTTTTTTGGAAAAAAAAAATCAAAATTGGGTAACAATAGCAATTTAATTTTGAAACTGCAAAATCGAACTGAAATCTTGCAAACGTTTTACGGTTAGAAATTGAAAAAATCGAAAAATTTTAAATTGGGAAAATAAAAGCCAAAAAATAATTCAAAAATCAGAAAAATCGAAAAATTGCAAAATCGTAAAAATAAAGAAACGAAAAATTTAGAAATCGAAAAATAAAAATTGGGAGATGAAAAGTCGCATAATCGAAAAGTACTAAAAATTTAAATATGTACATATATGAAAATTGAAAAATCGAAAAAGTTGAATTCGAGAAAGTAAAAATCGAAAAATAATTTCTAAATTTAAATTGTGTAAAGTAACATGTTCGTGTATGTGTAATTTATGAATCCATTTTGAGTTATTATCCTAAGCCTGCAGTTTTTTGTTGAAAAAAACTTTTTACGGTTAAAAATTGAAAAATCAAAAAAATCAAAAAATCTGAAAATGGGAACGTAGAAGCCGAAAACTAGATCCAAATTAAAAAATATCGAAAAAATGAAAAATCTAAAAATTGCTACCTCGTGAAATTGACAGAACGAAAAATTAAAAAAAGAAAAATTAATACTTAATTGAGAGACAGAAAATCGCAAATTAGAAAATAACGAAAAATTAAAATATATAAAAATTGAAAAATCGAAGTTTTAATTCAAGAGAGTAAATATCGAAAAATCATCCAAAAATAGGAGAAATTGAAAAATTTAAA
>NW_026972668.1:0-233944 GCF_036711695.1 Zophobas morio
ATTTTTGTCGATTTTTATTGAATTTGAACTATATTTCAACGTTTTTTGATGGTTCTGAGCCACCAAACACACTTAAAGCATGCAGAATCGACTCAGAATAGGAAAAGGAGACGTTTAGGTCAATTTTATGCATTCTGGCGTTCGTAGATACAAGAAAACTGTTAAAATTCTTCAGAAACGTCACTTTTGAAGTGTTTTCTTGTACTTTTAAGCCACTCAGATACCCTACGGGCTCGGAAAGTGCAACGAAACCATCAAATTTTAGCTAGAAACTGTATTTTTGTCGATTTTTATTGAATTTGAACTATATTTCAACGTTTTTTGATGGTTCTGAGCCACCAAACACACTTAAAGCATGCAGAATCGACTCAGAATAGGAAAAGGAGACGTTTAGGTCAATTTTATGCATTCTGGCGTTCGTAGATACAAGAAAACTGTTAAAATTCTTCAGAAACGTCACTTTTGAAGTGTTTTCTTGTACTTTTAAGCCACTCAGATACCCTACGGGCTCGGAAAGTGCAACGAAACCATCAAATTTTAGCTAGAAACTGTATTTTTGTCGATTTTTATTGAATTTGAACTATATTTCAACGTTTTTTGATGGTTCTGAGCCACCAAACACACTTAAAGCATGCAGAATCGACTCAGAATAGGAAAAGGAGACGTTTAGGTCAATTTTATGCATTCTGGCGTTCGTAGATACAAGAAAACTGTTAAAATTCTTCAGAAACGTCACTTTTGAAGTGTTTTCTTGTACTTTTAAGCCACTCAGATACCCTACGGGCTCGGAAAGTGCAACGAAACCATCAAATTTTAGCTAGAAACTGTATTTTTGTCGATTTTTATTGAATTTGAACTATATTTCAACGTTTTTTGATGGTTCTGAGCCACCAAACACACTTAAAGCATGCAGAATCGACTCAGAATAGGAAAAGGAGACGTTTAGGTCAATTTTATGCATTCTGGCGTTCGTAGATACAAGAAAACTGTTAAAATTCTTCAGAAACGTCACTTTTGAAGTGTTTTCTTGTACTTTTAAGCCACTCAGATACCCTACGGGCTCGGAAAGTGCAACGAAACCATCAAATTTTAGCTAGAAACTGTATTTTTGTCGATTTTTATTGAATTTGAACTATATTTCAACGTTTTTTGATGGTTCTGAGCCACCAAACACACTTAAAGCATGCAGAATCGACTCAGAATAGGAAAAGGAGACGTTTAGGTCAATTTTATGCATTCTGGCGTTCGTAGATACAAGAAAACTGTTAAAATTCTTCAGAAACGTCACTTTTGAAGTGTTTTCTTGTACTTTTAAGCCACTCAGATACCCTACGGGCTCGGAAAGTGCAACGAAACCATCAAATTTTAGCTAGAAACTGTATTTTTGTCGATTTTTATTGAATTTGAACTATATTTCAACGTTTTTTGATGGTTCTGAGCCACCAAACACACTTAAAGCATGCAGAATCGACTCAGAATAGGAAAAGGAGACGTTTAGGTCAATTTTATGCATTCTGGCGTTCGTAGATACAAGAAAACTGTTAAAATTCTTCAGAAACGTCACTTTTGAAGTGTTTTCTTGTACTTTTAAGCCACTCAGATACCCTACGGGCTCGGAAAGTGCAACGAAACCATCAAATTTTAGCTAGAAACTGTATTTTTGTCGATTTTTATTGAATTTGAACTATATTTCAACGTTTTTTGATGGTTCTGAGCCACCAAACACACTTAAAGCATGCAGAATCGACTCAGAATAGGAAAAGGAGACGTTTAGGTCAATTTTATGCATTCTGGCGTTCGTAGATACAAGAAAACTGTTAAAATTCTTCAGAAACGTCACTTTTGAAGTGTTTTCTTGTACTTTTAAGCCACTCAGATACCCTACGGGCTCGGAAAGTGCAACGAAACCATCAAATTTTAGCTAGAAACTGTATTTTTGTCGATTTTTATTGAATTTGAACTATATTTCAACGTTTTTTGATGGTTCTGAGCCACCAAACACACTTAAAGCTCGCAGAATCGACTCAGAATAGGAAAAGGAGACGTTTAGGTCAATTTTATGCATTCTGGCGTTCGTAGATACAAGAAAACTGTTAAAATTCTTCAGAAACGTCACTTTTGAAGTGTTTTCTTGTACTTTTAAGCCACTCAGATACCCTACGGGCTCGGAAAGTGCAACGAAACCATCAAATTTTAGCTAGAAACTGTATTGTTGTCGATTTTTATTGAATTTGAACTATATTTCAACGTTTTTTGATGGTTCTGAGCCACCAAACACACTTAAAGCATGCAGAATCGACTCAGAATAGGAAAAGGAGACGTTTAGGTCAATTTTATGCATTCTGGCGTTCGTAGATACAAGAAAACTGTTAAAATTCTTCAGAAACGTCACTTTTGAATTGTTTTCTTGTACTTTTAAGCCACTCAGATGCCCTACGGGCTCGGAAAGTGCAACGAAACCATCAAATTTTAGCTAGAAACTCTATTTTTGTCGATTTTTATTGAATTTGAACTATATTTCAACGTTTTTTGATGGTTCTGAGCCACCAAACACACTTAAAGCATGCAGAATCGACTCAGAATAGGAAAAGGAGACGTTTAGGTCAATTTTATGCATTCTGGCGTTCGTAGATACAAGAAAACTGTTAAAATTCTTCAGAAACGTCACTTTTGAAGTGTTTTCTTGTACTTTTAAGCCACTCAGATACCCTACGGGCTCGGAAAGTGCAACGAAACCATCAAATTTTAGCTAGAAACTGTATTTTTGTCGATTTTTATTGAATTTGAACTATATTTCAACGTTTTTTGATGGTTCTGAGCCACCAAACACACTTAAAGCATGCAGAATCGACTCAGAATAGGAGAAGGAGACGTTTAGGTCAATTTTATGCATTCTGGCGTTCGTAGATACAAGAAAACTGTTAAAATTCTTCAGAAACGTCACTTTTGAAGTGTTTTCTTGTACTTTTAAGCCACTCAGATACCCTACGGGCTCGGAAAGTGCAACGAAACCATCAAATTTTAGCTAGAAACTGTATTTTTGTCGATTTTTATTGAATTTGAACTATATTTCAAAGTTTTTTGATGGTTCTGAGCCACCAAACACACTTAAAGCATGCAGAATCGACTCAGAATAGGAAAAGATGGAAGATGGAAGATGGCGACAACTCTTGACGTGTGTTTCAAGTGTTCAAGTGTGCGCTAATTTTTGATATAGTTAGTGATTTAATTTGCTTTGGGGGATCGTGTGAAAGTCGCAAATATTGCTTTATAAGGCTGGCAGTAAAGTTAGCTGCTAGTGATTTATTAATTACGTTTGTTTGACTTGATTCACTTTGCCTAAAAGACATTGTTTACACTTGTGTTTCGGAAAACCGCCGCGCTTGGAGCGCGGCGTCGGTCGCGTGTCGCTTCCATTGCGGTCGCGCTATAATCAGCTGATCATTGTTTACCTTGGTGATTGCTATAAACTTATAATTGTGTATATTTGTTATTTTTGAGTTGACATGCTTTTTTCTTGCGGCATCTGTCTTGCTGCCATGGATGCAGACGAGACTTCTTTTGTTTACTGTGGAGGGACTTGTGATAAGCGTTATCACACTACTTGTGCTAATATTTCTGATGACTTACACCGGTATCTGAAAAATTGTCCTGGATTATCTTGGAAATGCACAGAGTGTACTAGGAAATGCTTCTCAATTGACCAGGTAGGTTTAATGAATCTTTTGCAAGAAAAATACGCTGAAATGTTAGTTAAACTGGATACAGTTTTTGATGAATTAAAAAATAACTTTCTCAAAGCTGCTGAAGCTAAATTATCCAATCTGAATTTACCTCCTGTTGTTAATGCGGGGCCTTCTTACTCAGAAGTTCTCAATAATAAAACACAACCTGCTGTACTAATAAAACCTAAAGCTGTACAAACTACTGTTAAAACAAAATGTGATGTTAGTGACAATATCAGCACGGTTGATATGCAGTTATCATTAAGCAGGGTTAAAGGTGTAAAGGACGGGGGAATGGTGGTTGGTTTTTCGTCCAAAGAGGACAATAGTCGCTTTAAAAGACTTGCTGATGAGAAACTGTCTCAGAATTATGAAATAGTTGAACTTAAGGGCGTGCAACCGCGTATAAAAATTGTAGGTATGACTCAAATATACAAGGAGAATGAAATCGAGGAATATGTTGAACATGCAATAAAAAATAATTGTTCTGATATAAACCTGACTACGGACTGTAAATTTATAAAACTTTGGCCGACAAAAAAAAATCCGAAAATGTATCAAGCAATTGTGCAACTTGATATGAAATCATATGATAACATTATAAGTGCTGGGGGTTTGTTTATAGGTTATGACCATTGTACCGTTTATGAGGCTGTTGAAATTATACGCTGTTATAACTGTAATGGTTTCCATCATAACTCGAAACGTTGTAAGAGTAAAAAGTCGTGTCCTAGATGTGCCATGGATGAAAATCTTGATCACGCTGTTGCAGATTGTGATATTGTCCAACCTAGATGTATTAATTGTCTAAATGCTATTAAGAATGAGAAGCTGCTTGATATAAATCCTAATCATGCTGCTTGGGATACCGAATGTCCCATGTACAAAAAGGCGGTAGATAAATTTAAAAAAGATCTGCTTTTTAGACAGTGACTACATAAAACATGTGCATATGCTTCTTCCCCTGAGTGTCCAAATTTAAACCTAAATTTAAATTTAAGTCCAGGTAATGACACAAGTCTCAAATATCATAATACAACATCATTGTCAATATATTACCAAAACGTGAGGGGTTTGAATACTAAAACCGTTCAATTTTTTAACAATGTGTCCACGTGTGACTGGGATATCATAGCTTTGTCGGAAACATGGCTAGGTGAAAACGTTAATAGTAGCGAAATCTTTTCTTCCGACTTCCTCGTTTTTCGTAAAGATAGGGATTTACAACTGACAACTACTACGAGAGGGGGAGGAGTATTATTAGCAGTGAGATCTACTTTTTTTGTAAAACCAGTTAACTTAGATGACAAATGTTTAAATCTCTTAAGAGATATAGATGTAGTTGGGATAAAAATTGCTGAAAGGGATACCAATCACTCACTTTATATTTTTGCAGTTTATTTTCCCCCTGGTTTAAGTTCGGAAAGGTACAACGTATTCATTGACATTGTGCTTTCTTGGCAATTTAGTTTTGGTTTCAACATAATCTTCGTAGGAGATTTTAATATACCGGAATTTCATTCCTATTCTGATTCAGGAAATTTAGTTGGTAATATGATTCCTCTTATTCATTTAATTGAATTTCTTAATCTTAAACAATATAATGTAGTTCTGAATGCAAACCATCGATTGCTTGACTTGGGCTTATCTAATACGACATGTATAGTAACGAAATGTGATGATACTCTTGTAAATGAGGATGTTCATCATCCTGCATTTCTTGTAAAACTGAATAATGTAGGTCGAATTAAAAATAAGTATATGAAGGGTCAAACTACTCCAAAAAGTTATAACTTCCACAAAGTAGACATAAAATCTTTTCAAGAAGCACTCTCAGATGTAGACTGGTTCTTCCTTGATGAATGTGACGATGTCAACTTAGCGTGTGATTTGTTTTATCAAAAACTCTATCAAATTATTGATTTGCTTGTTCCAAAGATTAAATCGCGTCGCTATTCTTATCCTCCGTGGTTTTCGATGCAAATTATTCGCAAGATTAAACTTAAATTTAAGTATTGGAAACAATTCAGGAGATATGGAAAAACTTTAGATCGTGAAAAGTTTAAAGCTTTACGTCGTGATATTAAAAAAGATGTTCATGAACTTTATAAAAGTTATATTGTCAAAATGGAAAATGATATTTCCAAGGACACTACCAAATTTTGGCAATTTATAAAATATAAACAAGGTGGAGCAGGTATACCAATAAACATGACTTACAATGGTGTTGATATTTCTGATCCAAAATGCATCGTAGACAGCTTTGCAGAATTCTTTAAACAAGCATATGTACAATCAGGTGGTGGTTCTACAATTCAGGGGGATTATGAGGAATCAAATCAACACATATCAATTAATCAAGTATCGGAACGGGATGTTATAAATGCCATAATGCAACTGAAATTGAAATATACCGCAGGACCTGACAAAATTCCGTCAGTTTTAATTAGAGAATGTGCCTCGTACTGGATTAAACCCTTAACAATCCTTTTTAACTTATCACTAAAACTTAAGACTTTTCCCGATGTGTGGAAAGCAACTAAAGTTGTGCCTATATTCAAGAACGGAAATCGTGCATGCATTGAAAATTACCGGCCAATATCATTGGTCAACAATTTTTCAAAAGTGTTTGAAAATGTTATTTCGAATTCCTTGTCGTATTATTTCAAGAACTCCATATCAGAATGTCAGCATGGCTTTATAGAAGGGCGCTCGACTGTTACAAATTTGTGTACGGTCACCCAGTTTATTGCAAAATCGATTGACCTAGGGTTTCAGGCGGATGTCATTTACACTGATTTTTCGAAAGCGTTTGATCGTTTACAGCATGATATACTTTTGTTTAAGCTTAAAAAATTCGGTTGTAGTTCAGATGCTCTGGAATTTCTTAGGTCATATCTTACTGGACGCAAGTTGTTTGTTCATTGTCATGGGTTCCAGTCTGCAGAGTTTCTAGCTTTTTCTGGAGTCCCACAGGGGTCTGTTTTGGGACCAATGCTCTTTAATGTCTTTATTAATGATATTGTTACCAACCTTACTGTACCTTGTCTTATGTATGCAGATGATCTGAAATTATATTCGGTAATTAAATGTACTGAGGATTGTAAGAATTTGCAGGACAATATTGACAAAGTTGTTGACTGGGGTGACAAAAATGGACTTCTGTTGAATGGGAAAAAATGCTATGCTATGACATTTAGCAAAAAGGTGCGGAGTATTATGTATGATTACATGATATCTCAGAGTCTTCTAGAGCGTCCAGACATAATTATTGACTTAGGAGTTACTTTTGATTGCAAGTTGAGCTTTATACAGCATATAGACAGTGTTTACAAAAAATCCTCCCGTATATGTGGCTACATTATACGCAACGCTGCAGACTTTAAAAATACTTCAACTTTATTGCAGTTGTTTAAAGCTCTTGTCAGGAGCAAGTTGGAATATGCAATAATTGTCTGGTTTCCTCATCATGCAAATCATCAAGCACTCATGGAAAGTATACAGAGAAGATTTTTGAAATTTCTTAGTTATAGGCAGGATGGTATATATCCTGTGATTGGTTATCCAGAGGACAGATTGTTAACAAGATTTGAAATCCACAGTATGCTGAGCCGCCATAAAATAGCTAACATACTTTTTCTTTATAAATTGCTGAATTATAAAATTAAATGTCCTAATTTACTGGCACAGATAAATATTCATTTTAGTGCGAGATTCCAAAGTTCTCGTAAGAAATATCTGTTTTATCCACCGGCTGTTCGGACAGACCTAATGCGTTTCTCTCCTTTACTTAATATGCTCAACATAGGAAATTTGGCACATGAACAAATTGATTTTTTTAATACGACTGAGAAACAAATAAAATCTGTGGATGTAAACAAGATGTAAAGGCGAACTGAAAAATTCTGAAACGCATGTTCACTAATTGGGTTATCCTGTCGAACATGCTAAATTTAATAATAATAATAATAATAATAATAATAAAAGGAGACGTTTAGGTCAAATTTATGCATTCTGGCGTTCGTAGATACAAGAAAACTGTTAAAATTCTTCAGAAACGTCACTTTTGAAGTGTTTTCTTGTAATTTTAAGCCACTCAGATACCCTACGGGCTCGGAAAGTGCAACGAAACCATCAAATTTTAGCTAGAAACTGTATTTTTGTCGATTTTTATTGAATTTGAACTATATTTCAACGTTTTTTGATGGTTCTGAGCCACCAAACACACTTAAAGCATGCAGAATCGACTCAGAATAGGAAAAGGAGACGTTTAGGTCAATTTTATGCATTCTGGCGTTCGTAGATACAAGAAAACTGTTAAAATTCTTCAGAAACGTCACTTACTTTTGAAGTGTTTTCTTGTACTTTTAAGCCACTCAGATACCCTACGGGCTCGGAAAGTGCAACGAAACCATCAAATTTTAGCTAGAAACTGTATTTTTGTCGATTTTTATTGAATTTGAACTATATTTCAACGTTTTTTGATGGTTCTGAGCTACCAAACACACTTAAAACATGCAGAATCGACTCAGAATAGGAAAAGGAGACGTTTAGGTCAATTTTATGCATTCTGGCGTTCGTAGATACAAGAAAACTGTTAAAATTCTTCAGAAACGTCACTTTTGAAGTGTTTTCTTGTACTTTTAAGCCACTCAGATACCCTACGGGCTCGGAAAGTGCAACGAAACCATCAAATTTTAGCTAGAAACTGTATTTTTGTCGATTTTTATTGAATTTGAACTATATTTCAACGTTTTTTGATGGTTCTGAGCCACCAAACACACTTAAAGCATGCAGAATCGACTCAGAATAGGAAAAGGAGACGTTTAGGTCAATTTTATGCATACTGGCGTTCGTAGATACAAGAAAACTGTTAAAATTCTTCAGAAACGTCCTTTTGAAGTGTTTTCTTGTACTTTTAAGCCACTCAGATGCCCTACGGGCTCGGAAAGTGCAACAAAACCATCAAATTTTAGCTAGAAACTGTATTTTTGTCGATTTTTATTGAATTTGAACTATATTTCAACGTTTTTTGATGGTTCTGAGCCACCAAACACACTTAAAGCATGCAGAATCGACTCAGAATAGGAAAAGGAGACGTTTAGGTCAATTTTATGCATTCTGGCGTTCGTAGATACAAGAAAACTGTTAAAATTCTTCAGAAACGTCACTTTTGAAGTGTTTTCTTGTACTTTTAAGCCACTCAGATACCCTACGGGCTCGGAAAGTGCAACGAAACCATCAAATTTTAGCTAGAAACTGTATTTTTGTCGATTTTTATTGAATTTGAACTATATTTCAACGTTTTTTGATGGTTCTGAGCCACCAAACACACTTAAAGCATGCAGAATCGACTCAGAATAGGAAAAGGAGACGTTTAGGTCAATTTTATGCATTCTGGCGTTCGTAGATACAAGAAAACTGTTAAAATTCTTCAGAAACGTCACTTTTGAAGTGTTTTCTTGTACTTTTAAGCCACTCAGATACCCTACGGGCTCGGAAAGTGCAACGAAACCATCAAATTTTAGCTAGAAACTGTATTTTTGTCGATTTTTATTGAATTTGAACTATATTTCAACGTTTTTTGATGGTTCTGAGCCACCAAACACACTTAAAGCATGCAGAATCGACTCAGAATAGGAAAAGGAGACGTTTAGGTCAATTTTATGCATTCTGGCGTTCGTAGATACAAGAAAACTGTTAAAATTCTTCAGAAACGTCACTTTTGAAGTGTTTTCTTGTACTTTTAAGCCACTCAGATACCCTACGGGCTCGGAAAGTGCAACGAAACCATCAAATTTTAGCTAGAAACTGTATTTTTGTCGATTTTTATTGAATTTGAACTATATTTCAACGTTTTTTGATGGTTCTGAGCCACCAAACACACTTAAAACATGCAGAATCGACTCAGAATAGGAAAAGGAGACGTTTAGGTCAATTTTATGCATTCTGGCGTTCGTAGATACAAGAAAACTGTTAAAATTCTTCAGAAACGTCACTTTTGAAGTGTTTTCTTGTACTTTTAAGCCACTCAGATACCCTACGGGCTCGGAAAGTGCAACGAAACCATCAAATTTTAGCTAGAAACTGTATTTTTGTCGATTTTTATTGAATTTGAACTATATTTCAACGTTTTTTGATGGTTCTGAGCCACCAAACACACTTAAAGCATGCAGAATCGACTCAGAATAGGAAAAGGAGACGTTTAGGTCAAATTTATGCATTCTGGCGTTCGTAGATACAAGAAAACTGTTAAAATTCTTCAGAAACGTCACTTTTGAAGTGTTTTCTTGTAATTTTAAGCCACTCAGATACCCTACGGGCTCGGAAAGTGCAACGAAACCATCAAATTTTAGCTAGAAACTGTATTTTTGTCGATTTTTATTGAATTTGAACTATATTTCAACGTTTTTTGATGGTTCTGAGCCACCAAACACACTTAAAGCATGCAGAATCGACTCAGAATAGGAAAAGAAGACGTTTAGGTCAATTTTATGCATTCTGGCGTTCGTAGATACAAGAAAACTGTTAAAATTCTTCAGAAACGTCTCTTTTGAAGTGTTTTCTTGTACTTTTAAGCCACTCAGATACCCTACGGTCTCGGAAAGTGCAACGAAACCATCAAATTTTAGCTAGAAACTGTATTTTTGTCGATTTTTATTGAATTTGAACTATATTTCAACGTTTTTTGATGGTTCTGAGCCACCAAACACACTTAAAGCATGCAGAATCGACTCAGAATAGGAAAAGGAGACGTTTAGGTCAATTTTATGCATTCTGGCGTTCGTAGATACAAGAAAACTGTTAAAATTCTTCAGAAACGTCACTTTTGAAGTGTTTTCTTGTACTTTTAAGCCACTCAGATACCCTACGGGCTCGGAAAGTGCAACGAAACCATCAAATTTTAGCTAGAAACTGTATTTTTGTAGATTTTTATTGAATTTGAACTATATTTCAACGTTTTTTGATGGTTCTGAGCCACCAAACACACTTAAAGCATGCAGAATCGACTCAGAATAGGAAAAGGAGACGTTTAGGTCAATTTTATGCATTCTGGCGTTCGTAGATACAAGAAAACTGTTAAAATTCTTCAGAAACGTCAATTTTGAAGTGTTTTCTTGTACTTTTAAGCCACTCAGATACCCTACGGGCTCGGAAAGTGCAACGAAACCATCAAATTTTAGCTAGAAACTGTATTTTTGTCGATTTTTATTGAATTTGAACTATATTTCAACGTTTTTTGATGGTACTGAGCCACCAAACACACTTAAAGCATGCAGAATCGACTTAGAATAGGAAAAGGAGACGTTTAGGTCAATTTTATGCATTCTGGCGTTCGTTGATACAAGAAAACTGTTAAAATTCTTCAGAAACGTCACTTTTGAAGTGTTTTCTTGTACTTTTAAGCCACTCAGATACCCTACGGGCCCGGAAAGTGCAACGAAACCATCAAATTTTAGCTAGAAACTGTATTTTTGTCGATTTTTATTGAATTTGAACTATATTTCAACGTTTTTTGATGGTTCTGAGCCACCAAACACACTTAAAGCATGCAGAATCGACTCAGAATAGGAAAAGGAGACGTTTAGGTCAATTTTATGCATTCTGGCGTTCGTAGATACAAGAAAACTGTTAAAATTCTTCAGAAACGTCACTTTTGAAGGGTTTTCTTGTACTTTTAAGCCACTCAGATACCCAACGGGCTCGGAAAGTGCAACGAAACCATCAAATTTTAGCTAGAAACTGTATTTTTGTCGATTTTTATTGAATTTGAACTATATTTCAACGTTTTTTGATGGTTCTGAGCCACCAAACACACTTAAAGCATGCAGAATCGACTCAGAATAGGAAAAGGAGACGTTTAGGTCAATTTTATGCATTCTGGCGTTCGTAGATACAAGAAAACTGTTAAAATTCTTCAGAAACGTCACTTTTGAAGTGTTTTCTAGTACTTTTAAGCCACTCAGATACCCTACGGGCTCGGAAAGTGCAACGAAACCATCAAATTTTAGCTAGAAACTGTATTTTTGTCGATTTTTATTGAATTTGAACTATATTTCAACGTTTTTTGATGGTTCTGAGCCACCAAACACACTTAAAGCATGCAGAATCGACTCAGAATAGGAAAAGGAGACGTTTAGGTCAATTTTATGCATTCTGGCGTTCGTAGATACAAGAAAACTGTTAAAATTCTTCAGAAACGTCGCTTTTGAAGGGTTTTCTTGTACTTTTAAGCCACTCAGATACCCTACGGGCTCGGAAAGTGCAACGAAACCATCAAATTTTAGCTAGAAACTGTATTTTTGTCGATTTTTATTGAATTTGAACTATATTTCAACGTTTTTTGATGGTTCTGAGCCACCAAACACACTTAAAGCATGCAGAATCGACTCAGAATAGGAAAAGGAGACGTTTAGGTCAATTTTATGCATTCTGGCGTTCGTAGGTACAAGAAAACTGTTAAAATTCTTCAGAAACGTCACTTTTGAAGTGTTTTCTTGTACTTTTAAGCCACTCAGATACCCTACGGGCTCGGAAAGTGCAACGAAACCATAAAATTTTAGCTAGAAACTGTATTTTTGTCGATTTTTAATGAATTTGAACTATATTTCAACGTTTTTTGATGGTTCTGAGCCACCAAACACACTTAAAGCATGCAGAATCGACTCAGAATAGGAAAAGGAGACGTTTAGGTTAATTTTATGCATTCTGGCGTTCGTAAATACAAGAAAACTGTTAAAATTCTTCAGAAACGTCACTTTTGAAGTGTTTTCTTGTACTTTTAAGCCACTCAGATACCCTACGGGCTCGGAAAATGCAACGAAACCATCAAATTTTAGCTAGAAACTGTATTTTTGTCGATTTTTATTGAATTTGAACTATATTTCAACGTTTTTTGATGGTTCTGAGCCACCAAACACACTTAAAGCATGCAGAATCGACTCAGAATAGGAAAAGGAGACGTTTAGGTCAATTTTATGCATTCTGGCGTTCGTAGATACAAGAAAACTGTTAAAATTCTTCAGAAACGTCACTTTTGAAGTGTTTTCTTGTACTTTGAAGCCACTCAGATACCCTACGGGCTCGGAAAGTGCAACGAAACCATCAAATTTTAGCTAGAAACTGTATTTTTGTCGATTTTTATTGAATTTGAACTATATTTCAACGTTTTTTGATGGTTCTGAGCCACCAAACACACTTAAAGCATGCAGAATCGACTCAGAATAGGAAAAGGAGACGTTTAGGTCAATTTTATGCATTCTGGCGTTCGTAGATACAAGAAAACTGTTAAAATTCTTCAGAAACGTCACTTTTGAAGGGTTTTCTTGTACTTTTAAGCCACTCAGATACTCTACGGGCTCGGAAAGTGCAACGAAACCATCAAATTTTAGCTAGAAACTGTATTTTTGTCGATTTTTATTGAATTTGAACTATATTTCAACGTTTTTTGATGGTTCTGAGCCACCAAACACACTTAAAGCATGCAGAATCGACTCAGAATAGGAAAAGGAGACGTTTAGGTCAATTTTATGCATTCTGGCGTTCGTAGATACAAGAAAACTGTTAAAATTCTTCAGAAACGTCACTTTTGAAGTGTTTTCTTGTACTTTTAAGCCACTCAGATACCCGACGGGCTCGGAAAGTGCAACGAAACAATCAAATTTTAGCTAGAAACTGTATTTTTGTCGATTTTTATTGAATTTGAACTATATTTCAAAGTTTTTTGATGGTTCTGAGCCACCAAACACACTTAAAGCATGCAGAATCGACTCAGCATAGGAAAAGGAGACGTTTAGGTCAATTTTATGCATTCTGGCGTTCGTAGATACAAGAAAACTGTTAAAATTCTTCAGAAACGTCACTTTTGAAGTGTTTTCTTGTACTTTTAAGCCACTCAGATACCCTACGGGCTCGGAAAGTGCAACGAAACCATCAAATTTTAGCTAGAAACTGTATTTTTGTCGATTTTTATTGAATTTGAACTATATTTCAACGTTTTTTGATGGTTCTGAGCCACCAAACACACTTAAAGCATGCAGAATCGACTCAGAATAGGAAAAGGAGACGTTTAGGTCAATTTTATGCATTCTGGCGTTCGTAGATTCAAGAAAACTGTTAAAATTCTTCAGAAACGTCACTTTTGAAGTGTTTTCTTGTACTTTTAAGCCACTCAGATACCCTACGGGCTCGGAAAGTGCAACGAAACCATCAAATTTTAGCTAGAAACTGTATTTTTGTCGATTTTTATTGAATTTGAACTATATTTCAACGTTTTTTGATGGTTCTGAGCCACCAAACACACTTAAAGCATGCAGAATCGACTCAGAATAGGAAAAGGAGACGTTTAGGTCAATTTTATGCATTCTGGCGTTCGTAGATACAAGAAAACTGTAAAAATTCTTCAGAAACGTCACTTTTGAAGTGTTTTCTTGTACTTTTAAGCCACTCAGATACCCTACGGGCTCGGAAAGTGCAACGAAACCATCAAATTTTAGCTAGAAACTGTATTTTTGTCGATTTTTATTGAATTTGAACTATATTTCAACGTTTTTTGATGGTTCTGAGCCACCAAACACACTTAAAGCATGCAGAATCGACTCAGAATAGGAAAAGGAGACGTTTAGGTCAATTTTATGCATTCTGGCGTTCGTAGATACAAGAAAACTGTTAAAATTCTTCAGAAACGTCACTTTTGAAGTGTTTTCTTGTACTTTTAAGCCACTCAGATACCCAACGGGCTCGGAAAGTGCAACGAAACCATCAAATTTTAGCTAGAAACTGTATTTTTGTCGATTTTTATTGAATTTGAACTATATTTCAACGTTTTTTGATGGTTCTGAGCCACCAAACACACTTAAAGCATGCAGAATCGACTCAGAATAGGAAAAGGAGACGTTTAGGTCAATTTTATGCATTCTGGCGTTCGTAGATACAAGAAAACTGTTAAAATTCTTCAGAAACGTCACTTTTGAAGTGCTTTCTTGTACTTTTAAGCCACTCAGATACCCTACGGGCTTCGAAAGTGCAACGAAACCATCAAATTTTAGCTAGAAACTGTATTTTTGTCGATTTTTATTGAATTTGAACTATATTTCAACGTTTTTTGATGGTTCTGAGCCACCAAACACACTTAAAGCATGCAGAATCGACTCAGAATAGGAAAAGGAGACGTTTAGGTCAATTTTATGCATTCTGGCGTTCGTAGATACAAGAAAACTGTTAAAATTCTTCAGAAACGTCACTTTTGAAGTGTTTTCTTGTACTTTTAAGCCAATCAGATACCCTACGGGCTCGGAAAGTGCAACGAAACCATCAAATTTTAGCTAGAAACTGTATTTTTGTCGATTTTTATTGAATTTGAACTATATTTCAACGTTTTTTGATGGTTCTGAGCCACCAAACACACTTAAAGCATGCAGAATCGACTCAGAATAGGAAAAGGAGACGTTTAGGTCAATTTTATGCATTCTGGCGTTCGTAGATACAAGAAAACTGTTAAAATTCTTCAGAAACGTCACTTTTGAAGTGTTTTCTTGTACTTTTAAGCCACTCAGATACCCTACGGGCTCGGAAAGTGCAACGAAACCATCAAATTTTAGCTAGAAACTGTATTTTTGTCGATTTTTATTGAATTTGAACTATATTTCAACGTTTTTTGATGGTTCTGAGCCACCAAACACACTTAAAGCATGCAGAATCGACTCAGGATAGGAAAAGGAGACGTTTAGGTCAATTTTATGCATTCTGGCGTTCGTAGATACAAGAAAACTGTTAAAATTGTTCAGAAACGTCACTTTTGAAGAGTTTTCTTGTACTTTTAAGCCACTCAGATACCCTACGGGCTCGGAAAGTGCAACGAAACCATCAAATTTTAGCTAGAAACTGTATTTTTGTCGATTTTTATTGAAATTGAACTATATTTCAACGTTTTTTGATGGTTCTGAGCCACCAAACACACTTAAAGCATGCAGAATCGACTCAGAATAGGAAAAGGAGACGTTTAGGTCAATTTTATGCATTCTGGCGTTCGTAGATACAAGAAAACTGTTAAAATTCTTCAGAAACGTCACTTTTGAAGTGTTTTCTTGTACTTTTAAGCCACTCAGATACCCTACGGGCTCGGAAAGTGCAACGAAACCATCAAATTTTAGCTAGAAACTGTATTTTTGTCGATTTTTATTGAATTTGAACTATATTTCAACGTTTTTTGATGGTTCTGAGCCACCAAACACACTTAAAGCATGCAGAATCGACTCAGAATAGGAAAAGGAGACGTTTAGGTCAATTTTATGCATTCTGGCGTTCGTAGATACAAGAAAACTGTTAAAATTCTTCAGAAACGTCACTTTTGAAGTGTTTTCTTGTACTTTTAAGCCACTCAGATACCCGACGGGCTCGGAAAGTGCAACGAAACAATCAAATTTTAGCTAGAAACTGTATTTTTGTCGATTTTTATTGAATTTGAACTATATTTCAACGTTTTTTGATGGTTCTGAGCCACCAAACACACTTAAAGCATGCAGAATCGACTCAGAATAGGAAAAGGAGACGTTTAGGTCAATTTTATGCATTCTGGCGTTCGTAGATACAAGAAAACTGTTAAAATTCTTCAGAAACGTCACTTTTGAAGTGTTTTCTTGTACTTTTAAGCCACTCAGATACCCTACGGGCTCGGAAAGTGCAACGAAACCATCAAATTTTAGCAAGAAACTGTATTTTTGTCGATTTTTATTGAATTTGAACTATATTTCAACGTTTTTTGATGGTTCTGAGCCACCAAACACACTTAAAGCATGCAGAATCGACTCAGAATAGGAAAAGGAGACGTTTAGGTCAATTTTATGCATTCTGGCGTTCGTAGATACAAGAAAACTGTTAAAATTCTTCAGAAACGTCACTTTTGAAGTGTTTTCTTGTACTTTTAAGCCACTCAGATACCCTACGGGCTCGGAAAGTGCAACGAAACCATCAAATTTTAGCTAGAAACTGTATTTTTGTCGATTTTTATTGAATTTGAACTATATTTCAACGTTTTTTGATGGTTCTGAGCCACCAAACACACTTAAAGCATGCAGAATCGACTCAGAATAGGAAAAGGAGACGTTTAGGTCAATTTTATGCATTCTGGCGTTCGTAGATACAAGAAAACTGTTAAAATTCTTCAGAAACGTCACTTTTGAAGTGTTTTCTTGTACTTTTAAGCCACTCAGATATCCTACGGGCTCGGAAAGTGCAACGAAACCATCAAATTTTAGCTAGAAACTGTATTTTTGTCGATTTTTATTGAATTTGAACTATATTTCAAAGTTTTTTGATGGTTCTGAGCCACCAAACACACTTAAAGCATGCAGAATCGACTCAGAATAGGAAAAGGAGACGTTTAGGTCAATTTTATGCATTCTGGCGTTCGTAGATACAAGAAAACTGTTAAAATTCTTCAGAAACGTCACTTTTGAAGGGTTTTCTTGTACTTTTAAGCCACTCAGATACCCTACGGGCTCGGAAAGTGCAACGAAACCATCAAATTTTAGCTAGAAACTGTATTTTTGTCGATTTTTATTGAATTTGAACTATATTTCAACGTTTTTTGATGGTTCTGAGCCACCAAACACACTTAAAGCATGCAGAATCGACTCAGAATAGGAAAAGGAGACGTTTAGGTCAATTTTATGCATTCTGGCGTTCGTAGATACAAGAAAACTGTTAAAATTCTTCAGAAACGTCACTTTTGAAGTGTTTTCTTGTACTTTTAAGCCACTCAGATACCCGACGGGCTCGGAAAGTGCAACGAAACAATCAAATTTTAGCTAGAAACTGTATTTTTGTCGATTTTTATTGAATTTGAACTATATTTCAAAGTTTTTTGATGGTTCTGAGCCACCAAACACACTTAAAGCATGCAGAATCGACTCAGAATAGGAAAAGGAGACGTTTAGGTCAATTTTATGCATTCTGGCGTTCGTAGATACAAGAAAACTGTTAAAATTCTTCAGAAACGTCACTTTTGAAGTGTTTTCTTGTACTTTTAAGCCACTCAGATACCCTACGGGCTCGGAAAGTGCAACGAAACCATCAAATTTTAGCTAGAAACTGTATTTTTGTCGATTTTTATTGAATTTGAACTATATTTCAACGTTTTTTGATGGTTCTGAGCCACCAAACACACTTAAAGCATGCAGAATCGACTCAGAATAGGAAAAGGAGACGTTTAGGTCAATTTTATGCATTCTGGCGTTCGTAGATACAAGAAAACTGTTAAAATTCTTCAGAAACGTCACTTTTGAAGTGTTTTCTTGTACTTTTAAGCCACTCAGATATCCTACGGGCTCGGAAAGTGCAACGAAACCATCAAATTTTAGCTAGAAACTGTATTTTTGTCGATTTTTATTGAATTTGAACTATATTTCAACGTTTTTTGATGGTTCTGAGCCACCAAACACACTTAAAGCATGCAGAATCGACTCAGAATAGGAAAAGGAGACGTTTAGGTCAATTTTATGCATTCTGGCGTTCGTAGATACAAGAAAACTGTTAAAATTCTTCAGGAACGTCACTTTTGAAGTGTTTTCTTGTACTTTTAAGCCACTCAGATACCCTACGGGCTCGGAAAGTGCAACGAAACCATCAAATTTTAGCTAGAAACTGTATTTTTGTCGATTTTTATTGAATTTGAACTATATTTCAACGTTTTTTGATGGTTCTGAGCCACCAAACACACTTAAAGCATGCAGAATCGACTCAGAATAGGAAAAGGAGAAGTTTAGGTCAAATTTATGCATTCTGGCGTTCGTAGATACAAGAAAACTGTTAAAATTCTTCAGAAACGTCACTTTTGAAGTGTTTTCTTGTACTTTTAAGCCACTCAGATACCCTACGGGCTCGGAAAGTGCAACGAAACCATCAAATTTTAGCTAGAAACTGTATTTTTGTCGATTTTTATTGAATTTGTACTATATTTCAACGTTTTTTGATGGTTCTGAGCCACCAAACACACTTAAAGCATGCAGAATCGACTCAGAATAGGAAAAGGAGACGTTTAGGTCAATTTTATGCATTCTGGCGTTCGTAGATACAAGAAAACTGTTAAAATTCTTCAGAAACGTCACTTTTGAAGTGTTTTCATGTACTTTTAAGCCACTCAGATACCCTACGGGCTCGGAAAGTGCAACGAAACCATCAAATTTTAGCTAGAAACTGTATTTTTGTCGATTTTTATTGAATTTGAACTATATTTCAACGTTTTTTGATGGTTCTGAGCCACCAAACACTTAAAGCATGCAGAATCGACTCAGAATAGGAAAAGGAGACGTTTAGGTCAATTTTATGCATTCTGGCGTTCGTAGATACAAGAAAACTGTTAAAATTCTTCAGAAACGTCACTTTTGAAGTGTTTTCTTGGACTTTTAAGCCACTCAGATACCCTACGGGCTCGGAAAGTGCAACGAAACCATCAAATTTTAGCTAGAAACTGTATTTTTGTCGATTTTTATTGAATTTGGACTATATTTCAACGTTTTTTGATGGTTCTGAGCCACCAAACACACTTAAAGCATGCAGAATCGACTCAGAATAGGAAAAGGAGACGTTTAGGTCAATTTTATGCATTCTGGCGTTCGTAGATACAAGAAAACTGTTAAAATTCTTCAGAAACGTCACTTTTGAAGTGTTTTCTTGTACTTTTAAGCCACTCAGATACCCTACGGGCTCGGAAAGTGCAACGAAACCATCAAATTTTAGCTAGAAACTGTATTTTTGTCGATTTTTATTGAATTTGAACTATATTTCAACGTTTTTTGATGGTTCTGAGCCACCAAACACACTTAAAGCATGCAGAATCGACTCAGAATAGGAAAAGGAGACGTTTAGGTCAATTTTATGCATTCTGGCGTTCGTAGATACAAGAAAACTGTTAAAATTCTTCAGAAACGTCACTTTTGAAGTGTTTTCTTGTACTTTTAAGCCACTCAGATACCCTACGGGCTCGGAAAGTGCAACGAAACCATCAAATTTTAGCTAGAAACTGTATTTTTGTCGATTTTTATTGAATTTGAACTATATTTCAACGTTTTTTGATGGTTCTGAGCCACCAAACACACTTAAAGCATGCAGAATCGACTCAGAATAGGAAAAGGAGGCGTTTAGGTCAATTTTATGCATTCTGGCGTTCGTAGATACAAGAAAACTGTTAAAATTCTTCAGAAACGTCACTTTTGAAGTGTTTTCTTGTACTTTTAAGCCACTCAGATACCCTACGGGCTCGGAAAGTGCAACGAAACCATCAAATTTTAGCTAGAAATTGTATTTTTGTCGATGTTTATTGAATTTGAACTATATTTCAACGTTTTTTGATGGTTCTGTGCCACCAAACACACTTAAAGCATGCAGAATCGACTCAGAATAGGAAAAGGAGACGTTTAGGTCAATTTTATGCATTCGGGCGTTCGTAGATACAAGAAAACTGTTAAAATTCTTCAGAAACGTCACTTTTGAAGTGTTTTCTTGTACTTTTAAGCCGCTCAGATACCCTACGGGCTCGGAAAGTGCAACGAAACCATCAAATTTTAGCTAGAAACTGTATTTTTGTCGATTTTTATTGAATTTGAACTATATTTCAACGTTTTTTGATGGTTCTGAGCCACCAAACACACTTAAAGCATGCAGAATCGACTCAGAATAGGAAAAGGAGACGTTTAGGTCAATTTTATGCATTCTGGCGTTCGTAGATACAAGAAAACTGTTAAAATTCTTCAGAAACGTCACTTTTGAAGTGTTTTCTTGTACTTTTAAGCCACTCAGATACCCTACGGGCTCGGAAAGTGCAACGAAACCATCAAATTTTAGCTAGAAACTGTATTTTTGTCGATTTTTATTGAATTTGAACTATATTTCAACGTTTTTTGATGGTTCTGAGCCACCAAACACACTTAAACAAGCAGAATCGACTCAGAATAGGAAAAGGTGACGTTTAGGTCAATTTTATGCATTCTGGCGTTCGTAGATACAAGAAAACTGTTAAAATTCTTCAGAAACGTCACTTTTGAAGTGTTTTCTTGTACTTTTAAGCCACTCAGATACCCTACGGGCTCGGAAAGTGCAACGAAACCATCAAATTTTAGCTAGAAACTGTATTTTTGTCGATTTTTATTGAATTTGAACTATATTTCAACGTTTTTTGATGGTTCTGAGCCACCAAACACACTTAAAGCATGCAGAATCGACTCAGAATAGGAAAAGGAGACGTTTAGGTCAATTTTATGCATTCTGGCGTTCGTAGATACAAGAAAACTGTTAAAATTCTTCAGAGACGTCACTTTTGAAGTGTTTTCTTGTACTTTTAAGCCACTCAGATACCCTACGGGCTCGGAAAGTGCAACGAAACCATCAAATTTTAGCTAGAAACTGTATTTTTGTCGATTTTTATTGAATTTGAACTATATTTCAACGTTTTTTGATGGTTCTGAGCCACCAAACCCACTTAAAGCATGCAGAATCGACTCAGAATAGGAAAAGGAGACGTTTAGGTCAATTTTATGCATTCTGGCGTTCGTAGATACAAGAAAACTGTTAAAATTCTTCAGAAACGTCACTTTTGAAGTGTTTTCTTGTACTTTTAAGCCACTCAGATACCCTACGGGCTCGGAAAGTGCAACGAAACCATCAAATTTTAGCTAGAAACTGTATTTTTGTCGATTTTTATTGAATTTGAACTATATTTCAACGTTTTTTGATGGTTCTGAGCCACCAAACACACTTAAAGCATGCAGAATCGACTCAGAATAGGAAAAGGAGACGTTTAGGTCAATTTTATGCATTCTGGCGTTCATAGATACAAGAAAACTGTTAAAATTCTTCAGAAACGTCACTTTTGAAGTGTTTTCTTGTACTTTTAAGCCACTCAGATACCCTACGGGCTCGGAAAGTGCAACGAAACCATCAAATTTTAGCTAGAAACTGTATTTTTGTCGATTTTTATTGAATTTGAACTATATTTCAACGTTTTGTGATGGTTCTGAGCCACCAAACACACTTAAAGCATGCAGAATCGACTCAGAATAGGAAAAGGAGACGTTTAGGTCAATTTTATGCATTCTGGCGTTCGTAGATACAAGAAAACTGTTAAAATTCTTCAGAAACGTCACTTTTGAAGTGTTTTCTTGTACTTTTAAGCCACTCAGATACTCTACGGGCTCGGAAAGTGCAACGAAACCATCAAATTTTAGCTAGAAACTGTATTTTTGTCAATTTTTATTGAATTTGAACTATATTTCAACGTTTTTTGATGGTTCTGAGCCACCAAACACACTTAAAGCATGCAGAATCGACTCAGAATAGGAAAAGGAGACGTTTAGGTCAATTTTATGCATTCTGGCGTTCGTAGATACAAGAAAACTGTTAAAATTCTTCAGAAACGTCACTTTTGAAGTGTTTTCTTGTACTTTTAAGCCACTCAGATACCCTACGGGCTCGGAAAGTGCAACGAAACCATCAAATTTTAGCTAGAAACTGTATTTTTGTCGATTTTTATTGAATTTGAACTATATTTCAACGTTTTTTGATGGTTCTGAGCCACCAAACACACTTAAAGCATGCAGAATCGACTCAGAATAGGAAAAGGAGACGTTTAGGTCAATTTTATGCATTCTGGCGTTCGTAGATACAAGAAAACTGTTAAAATTCTTCAGGAACGTCACTTTTGAAGTGTTTTCTTGTACTTTTAAGCCACTCAGATACCCTACGGGCTCGGAAAGTGCAACGAAACCATCAAATTTTAGCTAGAAACTGTATTTTTGTCGATTTTTATTGAATTTGAACTATATTTCAACGTTTTTTGATGGTTCTGAGCCACCAAACACACTTAAAGCATGCAGAATCGACTCAGAATAGGAAAAGGAGAAGTTTAGGTCAAATTTATGCATTCTGGCGTTCGTAGATACAAGAAAACTGTTAAAATTCTTCAGAAACGTCACTTTTGAAGTGTTTTCTTGTACTTTTAAGCCACTCAGATACCCTACGGGCTCGGAAAGTGCAACGAAACCATCAAATTTTAGCTAGAAACTGTATTTTTGTCGATTTTTATTGAATTTGTACTATATTTCAACGTTTTTTGATGGTTCTGAGCCACCAAACACACTTAAAGCATGCAGAATCGACTCAGAATAGGAAAAGGAGACGTTTAGGTCAATTTTATGCATTCTGGCGTTCGTAGATACAAGAAAACTGTTAAAATTCTTCAGAAACGTCACTTTTGAAGTGTTTTCATGTACTTTTAAGCCACTCAGATACCCTACGGGCTCGGAAAGTGCAACGAAACCATCAAATTTTAGCTAGAAACTGTATTTCTGTCGATTTTTATTGAATTTGAACTATATTTCAACGTTTTTTGATGGTTCTGAGCCACCAAACACACTTAAAGCATGCAGAATCGACTCAGAATAGGAAAAGGAGACGTTTAGGTCAATTTTATGCATTCTGGCGTTCGTAGATACAAGAAAACTGTTAAAATTCTTCAGAAACGTCACTTTTGAAGTGTTTTCTTGGACTTCTAAGCCACTCAGATACCCTACGGGCTCGGAAAGTGCAACGAAACCATCAAATTTTAGCTAGAAACTGTATTTTTGTCGATTTTTATTGAATTTGGACTATATTTCAACGTTTTTTGATGGTTCTGAGCCACCAAACACACTTAAAGCATGCAGAATCGACTCAGAATAGGAAAAGGAGACGTTTAGGTCAATTTTATGCATTCTGGCGTTCGTAGATACAAGAAAACTGTTAAAATTCTTCAGAAACGTCACTTTTGAAGTGTTTTCTTGTACTTTTAAGCCACTCAGATACCCTACGGGCTCGGAAAGTGCAACGAAACCATCAAATTTTAGCTAGAAACTGTATTTTTGTCGATTTTTATTGAATTTGAACTATATTTCAACGTTTTTTGATGGTTCTGAGCCACCAAACACACTTAAAGCATGCAGAATCGACTCAGAATAGGAAAAGGAGACGTTTAGGTCAATTTTATGCATTCTGGCGTTCGTAGATACAAGAAAACTGTTAAAATTCTTCAGAAACGTCACTTTTGAAGTGTTTTCTTGTACTTTTAAGCCACTCAGATACCCTACGGGCTCGGAAAGTGCAACGAAACCATCAAATTTTAGCTAGAAACTGTATTTTTGTCGATTTTTATTGAATTTGAACTATATTTCAACGTTTTTTGATGGTTCTGAGCCACCAAACACACTTAAAGCATGCAGAATCGACTCAGAATAGGAAAAGGAGGCGTTTAGGTCAATTTTATGCATTCTGGCGTTCGTAGACACAAGAAAACTGTTAAAATTCTTCAGAAACGTCACTTTTGAAGTGTTTTCTTGTACTTTTAAGCCACTCAGATACCCTACGGGCTCGGAAAGTGCAACGAAACCATCAAATTTTAGCTAGAAATTGTATTTTTGTCGATGTTTATTGAATTTGAACTATATTTCAACGTTTTTTGATGGTTCTGTGCCACCAAACACACTTAAAGCATGCAGAATCGACTCAGAATAGGAAAAGGAGACGTTTAGGTCAATTTTATGCATTCGGGCGTTCGTAGATACAAGAAAACTGTTAAAATTCTTCAGAAACGTCACTTTTGAAGTGTTTTCTTGTACTTTTAAGCCGCTCAGATACCCTACGGGCTCGGAAAGTGCAACGAAACCATCAAATTTTAGCTAGAAACTGTATTTTTGTCGATTTTTATTGAATTTGAACTATATTTCAACGTTTTTTGATGGTTCTGAGCCACCAAACACACTTAAAGCATGCAGAATCGACTCAGAATAGGAAAAGGAGACGTTTAGGTCAATTTTATGCATTCTGGCGTTCGTAGATACAAGAAAACTGTTAAAATTCTTCAGAAACGTCACTTTTGAAGTGTTTTCTTGTACTTTTAAGCCACTCAGATACCCTACGGGCTCGGAAAGTGCAACGAAACCATCAAATTTTAGCTAGAAACTGTATTTTTGTCGATTTTTATTGAATTTGAACTATATTTCAACGTTTTTTGATGGTTCTGAGCCACCAAACACACTTAAACAAGCAGAATCGACTCAGAATAGGAAAAGGTGACGTTTAGGTCAATTTTATGCATTCTGGCGTTCGTAGATACAAGAAAACTGTTAAAATTCTTCAGAAACGTCACTTTTGAAGTGTTTTCTTGTACTTTTAAGCCACTCAGATACCCTACGGGCTCGGAAAGTGCAACGAAACCATCAAATTTTAGCTAGAAACTGTATTTTTGTCGATTTTTATTGAATTTGAACTATATTTCAACGTTTTTTGATGGTTCTGATCCACCAAACACACTTAAAGCATGCAGAATCGACTCAGAATAGGAAAAGGAGACGTTTAGGTCAATTTTATGCATTCTGTCGTTCGTATATACAAGAAAACTGTTAAAATTCTTCAGAAACGTCACTTTTGAAGTGTTTTCTTGTACTTTTAAGCCACTCAGATACCCTACGGGCTCGGAAAGTGCAACGAAACCATCAAATTTTAGCTAGAAACTGTATTTTTGTCGATTTTTATTGAATTTGTACTATATTTCAACGTTTTTTGATGGTTCTGAGCCACCAAACACACTTAAAGCATGCAGAATCGACTCAGAATAGGAAAAGGAGACGTTTAGGTCAATTTTATGCATTCTGGCGTTCGTAGATACAAGAAAACTGTTAAAATTCTTCAGAAACGTCACTTTTGAAGTGTTTTCATGTACTTTTAAGCCACTCAGATACCCTACGGGCTCGGAAAGTGCAACGAAACCATCAAATTTTAGCTAGAAACTGTATTTCTGTCGATTTTTATTGAATTTGAACTATATTTCAACGTTTTTTGATGGTTCTGAGCCACCAAACACACTTAAAGCATGCAGAATCGACTCAGAATAGGAAAAGGAGACGTTTAGGTCAATTTTATGCATTCTGGCGTTCGTAGATACAAGAAAACTGTTAAAATTCTTCAGAAACGTCACTTTTGAAGTGTTTTCTTGGACTTTTAAGCCACTCAGATACCCTACGGGCTCGGAAAGTGCAACGAAACCATCAAATTTTAGCTAGAAACTGTATTTTTGTCGATTTTTATTGAATTTGGACTATATTTCAACGTTTTTTGATGGTTCTGAGCCACCAAACACACTTAAAGCATGCAGAATCGACTCAGAATAGGAAAAGGAGACGTTTAGGTCAATTTTATGCATTCTGGCGTTCGTAGATACAAGAAAACTGTTAAAATTCTTCAGAAACGTCACTTTTGAAGTGTTTTCTTGTACTTTTAAGCCACTCAGATACCCTACGGGCTCGGAAAGTGCAACGAAACCATCAAATTTTAGCTAGAAACTGTATTTTTGTCGATTTTTATTGAATTTGAACTATATTTCAACGTTTTTTGATGGTTCTGAGCCACCAAACACACTTAAAGCATGCAGAATCGACTCAGAATAGGAAAAGGAGACGTTTAGGTCAATTTTATGCATTCTGGCGTTCGTAGATACAAGAAAACTGTTAAAATTCTTCAGAAACGTCACTTTTGAAGTGTTTTCTTGTACTTTTAAGCCACTCAGATACCCTACGGGCTCGGAAAGTGCAACGAAACCATCAAATTTTAGCTAGAAACTGTATTTTTGTCGATTTTTATTGAATTTGAACTATATTTCAACGTTTTTTGATGGTTCTGAGCCACCAAACACACTTAAAGCATGCAGAATCGACTCAGAATAGGAAAAGGAGGCGTTTAGGTCAATTTTATGCATTCTGGCGTTCGTAGACACAAGAAAACTGTTAAAATTCTTCAGAAACGTCACTTTTGAAGTGTTTTCTTGTACTTTTAAGCCACTCAGATACCCTACGGGCTCGGAAAGTGCAACGAAACCATCAAATTTTAGCTAGAAATTGTATTTTTGTCGATGTTTATTGAATTTGAACTATATTTCAACGTTTTTTGATGGTTCTGTGCCACCAAACACACTTAAAGCATGCAGAATCGACTCAGAATAGGAAAAGGAGACGTTTAGGTCAATTTTATGCATTCGGGCGTTCGTAGATACAAGAAAACTGTTAAAATTCTTCAGAAACGTCACTTTTGAAGTGTTTTCTTGTACTTTTAAGCCGCTCAGATACCCTACGGGCTCGGAAAGTGCAACGAAACCATCAAATTTTAGCTAGAAACTGTATTTTTGTCGATTTTTATTGAATTTGAACTATATTTCAACGTTTTTTGATGGTTCTGAGCCACCAAACACACTTAAAGCATGCAGAATCGACTCAGAATAGGAAAAGGAGACGTTTAGGTCAATTTTATGCATTCTGGCGTTCGTAGATACAAGAAAACTGTTAAAATTCTTCAGAAACGTCACTTTTGAAGTGTTTTCTTGTACTTTTAAGCCACTCAGATACCCTACGGGCTCGGAAAGTGCAACGAAACCATCAAATTTTAGCTAGAAACTGTATTTTTGTCGATTTTTATTGAATTTGAACTATATTTCAACGTTTTTTGATGGTTCTGAGCCACCAAACACACTTAAACAGGCAGAATCGACTCAGAATAGGAAAAGGTGACGTTTAGGTCAATTTTATGCATTCTGGCGTTCGTAGATACAAGAAAACTGTTAAAATTCTTCAGAAACGTCACTTTTGAAGTGTTTTCTTGTACTTTTAAGCCACTCAGATACCCTACGGGCTCGGAAAGTGCAACGAAACCATCAAATTTTAGCTAGAAACTGTATTTTTGTCGATTTTTATTGAATTTGAACTATATTTCAACGTTTTTTGATGGTTCTGATCCACCAAACACACTTAAAGCATGCAGAATCGACTCAGAATAGGAAAAGGAGACGTTTAGGTCAATTTTATGCATTCTGTCGTTTGTATATACAAGAAAACTGTTAAAATTCTTCAGAAACGTCACTTTTGAAGTGTTTTCTTGTACTTTTAAGCCACTCAGATACCCTACGGGCTCGGAAAGTGCAACGAAACCATCAAATTTTAGCTAGAAACTGTATTTTTGTCGATTTTTATTGAATTTGAACTATATTTCAAAGTTTTTTGATGGTTCTGAGCCACCAAACACACTTAAAGCATGCAGAATCGACTCAGAATAGGAAAAGGAGACGTTTAGGTCAATTTTATGCATTCTGGAGTTCGTAGATACAAGAAAACTGTTAAAATTCTTCAGAAACGTCACTTTTGAAGTGTTTTCTTGTACTTTGAAGCCACTCAGATACCCTATGGGCTCGGAAAGTGCAACGAAACCATCAAATTTTAGCTAGAAACTGTATTTTTGTCGATTTTTATTGAATTTGAACTATATTTCAAAGTTTTTTGATGGTTCTGAGCCACCAAACACACTTAAAGCATGCAGAATCGACTCAGAATAGGAAAAGGAGACGTTTAGGTCAATTTTATGCATTCTGGCGTTCGTAGATACAAGAAAACTGTTAAAATTCTTCAGAAACGTCACTTTTGAAGTGTTTTCTTGTACTTTTAAGCCACTCAGATACCCTACGGGCTCGGAAAGTGCAACGAAACCATCAAATTTTAGCTAGAAACTGTATTTTTGTCGATTTTTATTGAATTTGAACTATATTTCAACGTTTTTTGATGGTTCTGAGCCACCAAACACACTTAAAGCATGCAGAATCGACTCAGAATAGGAAAAGGAGATGTTTAGGTCAATTTTATGCATTCTGGCGTTCGTAGATACAAGAAAACTGTTAAAATTCTTCAGAAACGTCACTTTTGAAGTGTTTTCTTGTACTTTTAAGCCACTCAGATACCCGACGGGCTCGGAAAGTGCAACGAAACCATCAAATTTTAGCTAGAAACTGTATTTTTGTCGATTTTTATTGAATTTGAACTATATTTCAACGTTTTTTGATGGTTCTGAGCCACCAAACACACTTAAAGCATGCAGAATCGACTCAGAATAGGAAAAGGAGACGTTTAGGTCAATTTTATGCATTCTGGCGTTCGTGGATACAAGAAAACTGTTAAAATTCTTCAGAAACGTCACTTTTGAAGTGTTTTCTTGTACTTTTAAGCCACTCAGATACCCTACGGGCTCGGAAAGTGCAACGAAACCATCAAATTTTAGCTAGAAACTGTATTTTTGTCGATTTTTATTGAATTTGAACTATATTTCAACGTTTTTTGATGGTTCTGAGCCACCAAACACACTTAAAGCATGCAGAATCGACTCAGAATAGGAAAAGGAGACGTTTAGGTCAATTTTATGCATTCTGGCGTTCGTAGATACAAGAAAACTGTTAAAATTCTTCAGAAACGTCACTCTTGAAGTGTTTTCTTGTACTTTTAAGCCACTCAGATACCCTACGGGCTCGGAAAGTGCAACGAAACCATCAAATTTTAGCTAGAAACTGTATTCTTGTCGATTTTTATTGAATTTGAACTATATTTCAACGTTTTTTGATGGTTCTGAGCCACCAAACACACCTAAAGCATGCAGAATCGACTCAGAATAGGAAAAGGAGACGTTTAGGTCAATTTTATGCATTCTGGCGTTCGTAGATACAAGAAAACTGTTAAAATTCTTCAGAAACGTCACTTTTGAAGTGTTTTCTTGTACTTTTAAGCCACTCAGATACCCAACGGGCTCGGAAAGTGCAACGAAACCATCAAATTTTAGCTAGAAACTGTATTTTTGTCGATTTTTATTGAATTTGAACTATATTTCAACGTTTTTTGATGGTTCTGAGCCACCAAACACACTTAAAGCATGCAGAATCGACTCAGAATAGGAAAAGGAGACGTTTAGGTCAATTTTATGTATTCTGGCGTTCGTAGATACAAGAAAACTGTTAAAATTCTTCAGAAACGTCACTTTTGAAGTGTTTTCTTGTACTTTTAAGCCACTCAGATACCCTACGGGCTCGGAAAGTGCAACGAAACCATCAAATTTTAGCTAGAAACTGTATTTTTGTCGATTTTTATTGAATTTGAACTATATTTCAACGTTTTTTGATGGTTCTGAGCCACCAAACACACTTAAAGCATGCAGAATCGACTCAGAATAGGAAAAGGAGACGTTTAGGTCAATTTTATGCATTCTGGCGTTCGTAGATACAAGAAAACTGTTAAAATTCTTCAGAAACGTCACTTTTGAAGTGTTTTCTTGTACTTTTAAGCCACTCAGATACCCTACGGGCTCGGAAAGTGCAACGAAACCATCAAATTTTAGCTAGAAACTATATTTTTGTCGATTTTTATTGAATTTGAACTATATTTCAACGTTTTTTGATGGTTCTGAGCCACCAAACACACTTAAAGCATGCAGAATCGACTCAGAATAGGAAAAGGAGACGTTTAGGTCAATTTTATGCATTCTGGCGTTCGTAGATACAAGAAAACTGTTAAAATTCTTCAGAAACGTCACTTTTGAAGTGTTTTCTTGTACTTTTAAGCCACTCAGATACCCTACGGGCTCGGAAAGTGCAACGAAACCATCAAATTTTAGCTAGAAACTGTATTTTTGTCGATTTTTATTGAATTTGAACTATATTTCAACGTTTTTTGATGGTTCTGAGCCACCAAACACACTTAAAGCATGCAGAATCGACTCAGAATAGGAAAAGGAGACGTTTAGGTCAATTTTATGCATTCTGGCGTTCGTAGATACAAGAAAACTGTTAAAATTCTTCAGAAACCTCACTTTTGAAGTGTTTTCTTGTACTTTTAAGCCACTCAGATACCCTACGGGCTCGGAAAGTGCAACGAAACCATCAAATTTTAGCTAGAAACTGTATTTTTGTCGATTTTTATTGAATTTGAACTCTATTTCAACGTTTTTTGATGGTTCTGAGCCACCAAACACACTTAAAGCATGCAGAATCGACTCAGAATAGGAAAAGGAGACGTTTAGGTCAATTTTGTGCATTCTGGCGTTCGTAGATACAAGAAAACTGTTAAAATTCTTCAGAAACGTCACTTTTGAAGTGTTTTCTTGTACTTTTAAGCCACTCAGATACCCTACGGGCTCGAAAGTGCAACGAAACCATCAAATTTTAGCTAGAAACTGTATTTTTGTCGATTTTTATTGAATTTGAACTATATTTCAACGTTTTTTGATGGTTCTGAGCCACCAAACACACTTAAAGCATGCAGAATCGACTCAGAATAGGAAAAGGAGACGTTTAGGTCAATTTTATGCATTCTGGCGTTCGTAGATACAAGAAAACTGTTAAAATTCTTCAGAAACGTCACTTTTGAAGTGTTTTCTTGTACTTTTAAGCCACTCAGATACCCTACGGGCTCGGAAAGTGCAACGAAACCATCAAATTTTAGCTAGAAACTGTATTTTTGTCGATTTTTATTGAATTTGAACTATATTTCAACGTTTTTTGATGGTTCTGATCCACCAAACACACTTAAAGCATGCAGAATCGACTCAGAATAGGAAAAGGAGACGTTTAGGTCAATTTTATGCATTCTGGCGTTCGTAGATACAAGAAAACTGTTAAAATTCTTCAGAAACGTCACTTTTGAAGTGTTTTCTTGTACTTTTAAGCCACTCAGATACCCTACGGGCTCGGAAAGTGCAACGAAACCATCAAATTTTAGCTAGAAACTGTATTTTTGTCGATTTTTATTGAATTTGAACTATATTTCAAAGTTTTTTGATGGTTCTGAGCCACCAAACACACTTAAAGCATGCAGAATCGACTCAGAATAGGAAAAGGAGACGTTTAGGTCAATTTTATGCATTCTGGCGTTCGTAGATATAAGAAAACTGTTAAAATTCTTCAGAAACGTCACTTTTGAAGTGTTTTCTTGTACTTTGAAGCCACTCAGATACCCTATGGGCTCGGAAAGTGCAACGAAACCATCAAATTTTAGCTAGAAACTGTATTTTTGTCGATTTTTATTGAATTTGAACTATATTTCAAAGTTTTTTGATGGTTCTGAGCCACCAAACACACTTAAAGCATGCAGAATCGACTCAGAATAGGAAAAGGAGACGTTTAGGTCAATTTTATGCATTCTGGCGTTCGTAGATACAAGAAAACTGTTAAAATTCTTCAGAAACGTCACTTTTGAAGTGTTTTCTTGTACTTTTAAGCCACTCAGATACCCTACGGGCTCGGAAAGTGCAACGGAACCATCAAATTTTAGCTAGAAACTGTATTTTTGTCGATTTTTATTGAATTTGAACTATATTTCAACGTTTTTTGATGGTTCTGAGCCACCAAACACACTTAAAGCATGCAGAATCGACTCAGAATAGGAAAAGGAGACGTTTAGGTCAATTTTATGCATTCTGGCGTTCGTAGATACAAGAAAACTGTTAAAATTCTTCAGAAACGTCACTCTTGAAGTGTTTTCTTGTACTTTTAAGCCACTCAGATACCCAACGGGCTCGGAAAGTGCAACGAAACCATCAAATTTTAGCTAGAAACTGTATTTTTGTCGATTTTTATTGAATTTGAACTATATTTCAACGTTTTTTGATGGTTCTGAGCCACCAAACATACTTAAAGCATGCAGAATCGACTCAGAATAGGAAAAGGAGACGTTTAGGTCAATTTTATGCATTCTGGCGTTCGTAGATACAAGAAAACTGTTAAAATTCTTCAGAAACGTCACTTTTGAAGTGTTTTCTTGTACTTTTAAGCCACTCAGATACCCTACGGGCTCGGAAAGTGCAACGAAACCATCAAATTTTAGCTAGAAACTGTATTTTTGTCGATTTTTATTGAATTTGAACTATATTTCAACGTTTTTTGATGGTTCTGAGCCACCAAACACACTTAAAGCATGCAGAATCGACTCAGAATAGGAAAAGGAGACGTTTAGGTAAATTTTATGTATTCTGGCGTTCGTAGATACAAGAAAACTGTTAAAATTCTTCAGAAACGTCATTTTTGAAGTGTTTTCTTGTACTTTTAAGCCACTCAGATACCCTACGGGCTCGGAAAGTGCAACGAAACCATCAAATTTTAGCTAGAAACTGTATTTTTGTCGATTTTTATTGAATTTGAACTATATTTCAACGTTTTTTGATGGTTCTGAGCCACCAAACACACTTAAAGCATGCAGAATCGACTCAGAATAGGAAAAGGAGAAGTTTAGGTCAAATTTATGCATTCTGGCGTTCGTAGATACAAGAAAACTGTTAAAATTCTTCAGAAACGTCACTTTTGAAGTGTTTTCTTGTACTTTTAAGCCACTCAGATACCCTATGGGCTCGGAAAGTGCAACGAAACCATCAAATTTTAGCTAGAAACTGTATTTTTGTCGATTTTTATTGAATTTGAACTATATTTCAACGTTTTTTGATGGTTCTGAGCCACCAAACACACTTAAAGCATGCAGAATCGACTCAGAATAGGAAAAGGAGACGTTTAGGTCAATTTTATGCATTCTGGCGTTCGTAGATACAAGAAAACTGTTAAAATTCTTCAGAAACGTCACTTTTGAAGTGTTTTCTTGTACTTTTAAGCCACTCAGATACCCTACGGGCTCGGAAAGTGCAACGAAACCATCAAATTTTAGCTAGAAACTGTATTTTTGTCGATTTTTATTGAATTTGAACTATATTTCAACGTTTTTTGATGGTTCTGAGCCACCAAACACACTTAAAGCATGCAGAATCGACTCAGAATAGGAAAAGGAGACGTTTAGGTCAATTTTATGCATTCTGGCGTTCGTAGATACAAGAAAACTGTTAAAATTCTTCAGAAACCTCACTTTTGAAGTGTTTTCTTGTACTTTTAAGCCACTCAGATACCCTACGGGCTCGGAAAGTGCAACGAAACCATCAAATTTTAGCTAGAAACTGTATTTTTGTCGATTTTTATTGAATTTGAACTCTATTTCAACGTTTTTTGATGGTTCTGAGCCACCAAACACACTTAAAGCATGCAGAATCGACTCAGAATAGGAAAAGGAGACGTTTAGGTCAATTTTGTGCATTCTGGCGTTCGTAGATACAAGAAAACTGTTAAAATTCTTCAGAAACGTCACTTTTGAAGTGTTTTCTTGTACTTTTAAGCCACTCAGATACCCTACGGGCTCGGAAAGTGCAACGAAACCATCAAATTTTAGCTAGAAACTGTATTTTTGTCGATTTTTATTGAATTTGAACTATATTTCAACGTTTTTTGATGGTTCTGAGCCACCAAACACACTTAAAGCATGCAGAATCGACTCAGAATAGGAAAAGGAGACGTTTAGGTCAATTTTATGCATTCTGGCGTTCGTAGATACAAGAAAACTGTTAAAATTCTTCAGAAACGTCACTTTTGAAGTGTTTTCTTGTACTTTTAAGCCACTCAGATACCCTACGGGCTCGGAAAGTGCAACGAAACCATCAAATTTTAGCTAGAAACTGTATTTTTGTCGATTTTTATTGAATTTGAACTATATTTCAACGTTTTTTGATGGTTCTGATCCACCAAACACACTTAAAGCATGCAGAATCGACTCAGAATAGGAAAAGGAGACGTTTAGGTCAATTTTATGCATTCTGGCGTTCGTAGATACAAGAAAACTGTTAAAATTCTTCAGAAACGTCACTTTTGAAGTGTTTTCTTGTACTTTTAAGCCACTCAGATACCCTACGGGCTCGGAAAGTGCAACGAAACCATCAAATTTTAGCTAGAAACTGTATTTTTGTCGATTTTTATTGAATTTGAACTATATTTCAAAGTTTTTTGATGGTTCTGAGCCACCAAACACACTTAAAGCATGCAGAATCGACTCAGAATAGGAAAAGGAGACGTTTAGGTCAATTTTATGCATTCTGGCGTTCGTAGATACAAGAAAACTGTTAAAATTCTTCAGAAACGTCACTTTTGAAGTGTTTTCTTGTACTTTGAAGCCACTCAGATACCCTATGGGCTCGGAAAGTGCAACGAAACCATCAAATTTTAGCTAGAAACTGTATTTTTGTCGATTTTTATTGAATTTGAACTATATTTCAAAGTTTTTTGATGGTTCTGAGCCACCAAACACACTTAAAGCATGCAGAATCGACTCAGAATAGGAAAAGGAGACGTTTAGGTCAATTTTATGCATTCTGGCGTTCGTAGATACAAGAAAACTGTTAAAATTCTTCAGAAACGTCACTTTTGAAGTGTTTTCTTGTACTTTTAAGCCACTCAGATACCCTACGGGCTCGGAAAGTGCAACGGAACCATCAAATTTTAGCTAGAAACTGTATTTTTGTCGATTTTTATTGAATTTGAACTATATTTCAACGTTTTTTGATGGTTCTGAGCCACCAAACACACTTAAAGCATGCAGAATCGACTCAGAATAGGAAAAGGAGACGTTTAGGTCAATTTTATGCATTCTGGCGTTCGTAGATACAAGAAAACTGTTAAAATTCTTCAGAAACGTCACTCTTGAAGTGTTTTCTTGTACTTTTAAGCCACTCAGATACCCTACGGGCTCGGAAAGTGCAACGAAACCATCAAATTTTAGCTAGAAACTGTATTTTTGTCGATTTTTATTGAATTTGAACTATATTTCAAAGTTTTTTGATGGTTCTGAGCCACCAAACACACTTAAGGCATGCAGAATCGACTCAGAATAGGAAAAGGAGACGTTTAGGTCAATTTTATGCATTCTGGCGTTCGTAGATACAAGAAAACTGTTAAAATTCTTCAGAAACGTCACTTTTGAAGTGTTTTCTTGTACTTTGAAGCCACTCAGATACCCTATGGGCTCGGAAAGTGCAACGAAACCATCAAATTTTAGCTAGAAACTGTATTTTTGTCGATTTTTATTGAATTTGAACTATATTTCAACGTTTTTTGATGGTTCTGAGCCACCAAACACACTTAAAGCATGCAGAATCGACTCAGAATAGGAAAAGGAGACGTTTAGGTAAATTTTATGTATTCTGGCGTTCGTAGATACAAGAAAACTGTTAAAATTCTTCAGAAACGTCATTTTTGAAGTGTTTTCTTGTACTTTTAAGCCACTCAGATACCCTACGGGCTCGGAAAGTGCAACGAAACCATCAAATTTTAGCTAGAAACTGTATTTTTGTCGATTTTTATTGAATTTGAACTATATTTCAACATTTTTTGATGGTTCTGAGCCACCAAACACACTTAAAGCATGCAGAATCGACTCAGAATAGGAAAAGGAGACGTTTAGGTCAAATTTATGCATTCTGGCGTTCGTAGATACAAGAAAACTGTTAAAATTCTTCAGAAACGTCACTTTTGAAGTGTTTTCTTGTACTTTTAAGCCACTCAGATACCCTACGGGCTCGGAAAGTGCAACGAAACCATCAAATTTTAGCTAGAAACTGTATTTTTGTCGATTTTTATTGAATTTGGACTATATTTCAACGTTTTTTGATGGTTCTGAGCCACCAAACACACTTAAAGCATGCAGAATCGACTCAGAATAGGAAAAGGAGACGTTTAGGTCAATTTTATGCATTCTGGCGTTCGTAGATACAAGAAAACTGTTAAAATTCTTCAGAAACGTCACTTTTGATGTGTTTTCTTGTACTTTTAAGCCACTCAGATACCCTACGGGCGCGGAAAGTGCAACGAAACCATCAAATTTTAGCTAGAAACTGTATTTTTGTCGATTTTTATTGAATTTGAACTGTATTTCAACGTTTTTTGATGGTTCTGAGCCACCAAACACACTTAAAGCATGCAGAATCGACTCAGAACAGGAAAAGGAGACGTTTAGGTCAATTTTGTGCATTCTGGCGTTCGTAGATACAAGAAAACTGTTAAAATTCTTCAGGAACGTCACTTTTGAAGTGTTTTCTTGTACTTTTAAGCCACTCAGATACCCTACGGGCTCGGAAAGTGCAACGAAGCCATCAAATTTTAGCTAGAAACTGTATTTTTGTCGATTTTTATTGAATTTGAACTATATTTCAACGTTTTTTGATGGTTCTGAGCCACCAAACACACTTAAAGCATGCAGAATCGACTCAGAATAGGAAAAGGATACGTTTAGGTCAAATTTATGCATTCTGGCGTTCGTAGATACAAGAAAACTGTTAAAATTCTTCAGAAACATCACTTTTGAAGTGTTTTCTTGTACTTTTAAGCCACTCAGATACCCTACGGGCTCGGAAAGTGCAACGAAACCATCAAATTTTAGCTAGAAACTGTATTTTTGTCGATTTTTATTGAGTTTGAACTATATTTCAACGTTTTTTGATGGTTCTGAGCCACCAAACACACTTAAAGCATGCAGAATCGACTCAGAATAGGAAAAGGAGACGTTTAGGTCAATTTTATGCATTCTGGCGTTCGTAGATACAAGAAAACTGTTAAAATTCTTCAGAAACGTCACTTTTGAAGTGTTTTCTTGTACTTTTAAGCCACTCAGATACCCTACGGGCTCGGAAAGTGCAACGGAACCATCAAATTTTAGCTAGAAACTGTATTTTTGTCGATTTTTATTGAATTTGAACTATATTTCAACGTTTTTTGATGGTTCTGAGCCACCAAACACACTTAAAGCATGCAGAATCGACTCAGAATAGGAAAAGGAGACGTTTAGGTCAATTTTATGCATTCTGGCGTTCGTAGATACAAGAAAACTGTTAAAATTCTTCAGAAACGTCACTCTTGAAGTGTTTTCTTGTACTTTTAAGCCACTCAGATACCCTACGGGCTCGGAAAGTGCAACGAAACCATCAAATTTTAGCTAGAAACTGTATTTTTGTCGATTTTTATTGAATTTGAACTATATTTCAAAGTTTTTTGATGGTTCTGAGCCACCAAACACACTTAAGGCATGCAGAATCGACTCAGAATAGGAAAAGGAGACGTTTAGGTCAATTTTATGCATTCTGGCGTTCGTAGATACAAGAAAACTGTTAAAATTCTTCAGAAACGTCACTTTTGAAGTGTTTTCTTGTACTTTGAAGCCACTCAGATACCCTATGGGCTCGGAAAGTGCAACGAAACCATCAAATTTTAGCTAGAAACTGTATTTTTGTCGATTTTTATTGAATTTGAACTATATTTCAACGTTTTTTGATGGTTCTGAGCCACCAAACACACTTAAAGCATGCAGAATCGACTCAGAATAGGAAAAGGAGACGTTTAGGTAAATTTTATGTATTCTGGCGTTCGTAGATACAAGAAAACTGTTAAAATTCTTCAGAAACGTCATTTTTGAAGTGTTTTCTTGTACTTTTAAGCCACTCAGATACCCTACGGGCTCGGAAAGTGCAACGAAACCATCAAATTTTAGCTAGAAACTGTATTTTTGTCGATTTTTATTGAATTTGAACTATATTTCAACATTTTTTGATGGTTCTGAGCCACCAAACACACTTAAAGCATGCAGAATCGACTCAGAATAGGAAAAGGAGACGTTTAGGTCAAATTTATGCATTCTGGCGTTCGTAGATACAAGAAAACTGTTAAAATTCTTCAGAAACGTCACTTTTGAAGTGTTTTCTTGTACTTTTAAGCCACTCAGATACCCTACGGGCTCGGAAAGTGCAACGAAACCATCAAATTTTAGCTAGAAACTGTATTTTTGTCGATTTTTATTGAATTTGGACTATATTTCAACGTTTTTTGATGGTTCTGAGCCACCAAACACACTTAAAGCATGCAGAATCGACTCAGAATAGGAAAAGGAGACGTTTAGGTCAATTTTATGCATTCTGGCGTTCGTAGATACAAGAAAACTGTTAAAATTCTTCAGAAACGTCACTTTTGATGTGTTTTCTTGTACTTTTAAGCCACTCAGATACCCTACGGGCGCGGAAAGTGCAACGAAACCATCAAATTTTAGCTAGAAACTGTATTTTTGTCGATTTTTATTGAATTTGAACTATATTTCAACGTTTTTTGATGGTTCTGAGCCACCAAACACACTTAAAGCATGCAGAATCGACTCAGAACAGGAAAAGGAGACGTTTAGGTCAATTTTGTGCATTCTGGCGTTCGTAGATACAAGAAAACTGTTAAAATTCTTCAGGAACGTCACTTTTGAAGTGTTTTCTTGTACTTTTAAGCCACTCAGATACCCTACGGGCTCGGAAAGTGCAACGAAGCCATCAAATTTTAGCTAGAAACTGTATTTTTGTCGATTTTTATTGAATTTGAACTATATTTCAACGTTTTTTGATGGTTCTGAGCCACCAAACACACTTAAAGCATGCAGAATCGACTCAGAATAGGAAAAGGATACGTTTAGGTCAAATTTATGCATTCTGGCGTTCGTAGATACAAGAAAACTGTTAAAATTCTTCAGAAACATCACTTTTGAAGTGTTTTCTTGTACTTTTAAGCCACTCAGATACCCTACGGGCTCGGAAAGTGCAACGAAACCATCAAATTTTAGCTAGAAACTGTATTTTTGTCGATTTTTATTGAGTTTGAACTATATTTCAACGTTTTTTGATGGTTCTGAGCCACCAAACACACTTAAAGCATGCAGAATCGACTCAGAATAGGAAAAGGAGACGTTTAGGTCAATTTTATGCATTCTGGCGTTCGTAGATACAAGAAAACTGTTAAAATTCTTCAGAAACGTCACTTTTGATGTGTTTTCTTGTACTTTTAAGCCACTCAGATACCCTACGGGCGCGGAAAGTGCAACGAAACCATCAAATTTTAGCTAGAAACTGTATTTTTGTCGATTTTTATTGAATTTGAACTATATTTCAACGTTTTTTGATGGTTCTGAGCCACCAAACACACTTAAAGCATGCAGAATCGACTCAGAACAGGAAAAGGAGACGTTTAGGTCAATTTTATGCATTCTGGCGTTCGTTGATACAAGAAAACTGTTAAAATTCTTCAGGAACGTCACTTTTGAAGTGTTTTCTTGTACTTTTAAGCCACTCAGATACCCTACGGGCTCGGAAAGTGCAACGAAACCATCAAATTTTAGCTAGAAACTGTATTTTTGTCGATTTTTATTGAATTTGAACTATATTTCAACGTTTTTTGATGGTTCTGAGCCACCAAACACACTTAAAGCATGCAGAATCGACTCAGAATAGGAAAAGGAGACGTTTAGGTAAATTTTATGTATTCTGGCGTTCGTAGATACAAGAAAACTGTTAAAATTCTTCAGAAACGTCATTTTTGAAGTGTTTTCTTGTACTTTTAAGCCACTCAGATACCCTACGGGCTCGGAAAGTGCAACGAAACCATCAAATTTTAGCTAGAAACTGTATTTTTGTCGATTTTTATTGAATTTGAACTATATTTCAACATTTTTTGATGGTTCTGAGCCACCAAACACACTTAAAGCATGCAGAATCGACTCAGAATAGGAAAAGGAGACGTTTAGGTCAAATTTATGCATTCTGGCGTTCGTAGATACAAGAAAACTGTTAAAATTCTTCAGAAACGTCACTTTTGAAGTGTTTTCTTGTACTTTTAAGCCACTCAGATACCCTACGGGCTCGGAAAGTGCAACGAAACCATCAAATTTTAGCTAGAAACTGTATTTTTGTCGATTTTTATTGAATTTGGACTATATTTCAACGTTTTTTGATGGTTCTGAGCCACCAAACACACTTAAAGCATGCAGAATCGACTCAGAATAGGAAAAGGAGACGTTTAGGTCAATTTTATGCATTCTGGCGTTCGTAGATACAAGAAAACTGTTAAAATTCTTCAGAAACGTCACTTTTGATGTGTTTTCTTGTACTTTTAAGCCACTCAGATACCCTACGGGCGCGGAAAGTGCAACGAAACCATCAAATTTTAGCTAGAAACTGTATTTTTGTCGATTTTTATTGAATTTGAACTATATTTCAACGTTTTTTGATGGTTCTGAGCCACCAAACACACTTAAAGCATGCAGAATCGACTCAGAACAGGAAAAGGAGACGTTTAGGTCAATTTTGTGCATTCTGGCGTTCGTAGATACAAGAAAACTGTTAAAATTCTTCAGGAACGTCACTTTTGAAGTGTTTTCTTGTACTTTTAAGCCACTCAGATACCCTACGGGCTCGGAAAGTGCAACGAAGCCATCAAATTTTAGCTAGAAACTGTATTTTTGTCGATTTTTATTGAATTTGAACTATATTTCAACGTTTTTTGATGGTTCTGAGCCACCAAACACACTTAAAGCATGCAGAATCGACTCAGAATAGGAAAAGGATACGTTTAGGTCAAATTTATGCATTCTGGCGTTCGTAGATACAAGAAAACTGTTAAAATTCTTCAGAAACATCACTTTTGAAGTGTTTTCTTGTACTTTTAAGCCACTCAGATACCCTACGGGCTCGGAAAGTGCAACGAAACCATCAAATTTTAGCTAGAAACTGTATTTTTGTCGATTTTTATTGAGTTTGAACTATATTTCAACGTTTTTTGATGGTTCTGAGCCACCAAACACACTTAAAGCATGCAGAATCGACTCAGAATAGGAAAAGGAGACGTTTAGGTCAATTTTATGCATTCTGGCGTTCGTAGATACAAGAAAACTGTTAAAATTCTTCAGAAACGTCACTTTTGATGTGTTTTCTTGTACTTTTAAGCCACTCAGATACCCTACGGGCGCGGAAAGTGCAACGAAACCATCAAATTTTAGCTAGAAACTGTATTTTTGTCGATTTTTATTGAATTTGAACTATATTTCAACGTTTTTTGATGGTTCTGAGCCACCAAACACACTTAAAGCATGCAGAATCGACTCAGAACAGGAAAAGGAGACGTTTAGGTCAATTTTATGCATTCTGGCGTTCGTTGATACAAGAAAACTGTTAAAATTCTTCAGGAACGTCACTTTTGAAGTGTTTTCTTGTACTTTTAAGCCACTCAGATACCCTACGGGCTCGGAAAGTGCAACGAAACCATCAAATTTTAGCTAGAAACTGTATTTTTGTCGATTTTTATTGAATTTGAACTATATTTCAACGTTTTTTGATGGTTCTGAGCCACCAAACACACTTAAAGCATGCAGAATCGACTCAGAATAGGAAAAGGATACGTTTAGGTCAAATTTATGCATTCTGGCGTTCGTAGATACAAGAAAACTGTTAAAATTCTTCAGAAACGTCACTTTTGAAGTGTTTTCTTGTACTTTTAAGCCACTCAGATACCCTACGGGCTCGGAAAGTGCAACGAAACCATCAAATTTTAGCTAGAAACTGTATTTTTGTCGATTTTTATTGAGTTTGAACTATATTTCAACGTTTTTTGATGGTTCTGAGCCACCAAACACACTTAAAGCATGCAGAATCGACTCAGAATAGGAAAAGGAGACGTTTAGGTCAATTTTATGCATTCTGGCGTTTGTAGATACAAGAAAACTGTTAAAATTCTTCAGAAACGTCACTTTTGAAGTGTTTTCTTGTACTTTTAAGCCACTCAGATACCCTACGGGCTCGGAAAGTGCAACGAAACCATAAAATTTTAGCTAGAAACTGTATTTTTGTCGATTTTTATTGAATTTGAACTATCTTTCAACGTTTTTTGATGGTTCTGAGCCACCAAACACACTTAAAGCATGCAAAATCGACTCAGAATAGGAAAAGGATACGTTTAGGTCAATTTTATGCATTCTGGCGTTCGTAGATACAAGAAAACTGTTAAAATTCTTCAGAAACGTCACTTTTGAAGTGTTTTCTTGTACTTTTAAGCCACTCAGATACCCTACGGGCTCGGAAAGTGCAACGAAACCATCAAATTTTAGCTAGAAACTGTATTTTTGTCGATTTTTATTGAATTTGTACTATATTTCAACGTTTTTTGATGGTTCTGAGCCACCAAACACACTTAAAGCATGCAGAATCGACTCAGAATAGGAAAAGGAGATGTTTAGATCAATTTTATGCATTTTGGCGTTCGTAGATACAAGAAAACTGTTAAAATTCTTCAGAAACGTCACTTTTGAAGTGTTTTCTTGTACTTTTAAGCCACTCAGATACCCAACGGGCTCGGAAAGTGCAACGAAACCATCAAATTTTAGCTAGAAACTGTATTTTTGTCGATTTTTATTGAATTTGAACTATATTTCAACGTTTTTTGATGGTTCTGAGCCACCAAACACACTTAAAGCATGCAGAATCGACTCAGAATAGGAAAAGGAGACGTTTAGGTCAATTTTATGCATTCTGGCATTCGTAGATACAAGAAAACTGTTAAAATTCTTCAGAAACGTCACTTTTGAAGTGTTTTCTTGTACTTTTAAGCCACTCAGATACCCTACGGGCTCGGAAAGTGCAACGAAACCATCAAATTTTAGCTAGAAACTGTATTTATGCCGATTTTTATTGAATTTGAACTATATTTCAACGTTTTTTGATGGTTCTGAGCCACCAAACACACTTAAAGCATGCAGAATCGACTCAGAATAGGAAAAGGAGACGTTTAGGTCAATTTTATGCATTCTGGCGTTCGTAGATACAAGAAAACTGTTAAAATTCTTCAGAAACGTCACTTTTGAAGTGTTTTCTTGTACTTTTAAGCCACTCAGATACCCAACGGGCTCGGAAAGTGCAACGAAACCATAAAATTTTAGCTAGAAACTGTATTTTTGTCTATTTTTATTGAATTTGAACTATATTTCAACGTTTTTTGATGGTTCTGAGCCACCAAACACACTTAAAGCATGCAGAATCGACTCAGAATAGGAAAAGGAGACGTTTAGGTCAATTTTATGCATTCTGGCGTTCGTAGATACAAGAAAACTGTTAAAATTCTTCAGAAACGTCACTTTTGAAGTGTGTTCTTGTATTTTTAAGCCACTCAGATACCCTACGGGCTCGGAAAGTGCAACGAAACCATCAAATTTTAGCTAGAAACTGTATTTTTGTCGATTTTTATTGAATTTGAACTATATTTGAACGTTTTTTGATGGTTCTGAGCCACCAAACACACTTAAAGCATGCAGAATCGACTCAGAATAGGAAAAGGAGACGTTTAGGTCAATTTTATGCATTCTGGCGTTCGTAGATACAAGAAAACTGTTAAAATTCTTCAGAAACGTCACTTTTGAAGTGTTTTCTTGTACTTTTAAGCCACTCAGATACCCTACGGGCTCGGAAAGTGCAACGAAACCATAAAATTTTAGCTAGAAACTGTATTTTTGTCGATTTTTATTGAATTTGAACTATCTTTCAACGTTTTTTGATGGTTCTGAGCCACCAAACACACTTAAAGCATGCAAAATCGACTCAGAATAGGAAAAGGATACGTTTAGGTCAATTTTATGCATTCTGGCGTTCGTAGATACAAGAAAACTGCTAAAATTCTTCAGAAACGTCACTTTTGAAGTGTTTTCTTGTACTTTTAAGGCACTCAGATACCCTACGGGCTCGGAAGGTGCAACGAAACCATCAAATTTTAGCTAGAAACTGTATTTTTGTCGATTTTTATTGAATTTGAACTATATTTCAACGTTTTTTGATGGTTCTGAGCCACCAAACACACTTAAAGCATGCAGAATCGACTCAGAATAGGAAAAGGAGACGTTTAGGTCAATTTTATGCATTCTGGCGTTCGTAGATACAAGAAAACTGTTAAAATTCTTCAGAAACGTCACTTTTGAAGTGTTTTCTTGTACTTTTAAGCCACTCAGATACCCTACGGGCTCGGAAAGTGCAACGAAACCATCAAATTTTAGCTAGAAACTGTATTTTTGTCGATTTTTATTGAATTTGAACTATATTTCAACGTTTTTTGATGGTTCTGAGCCACCAAACACACTTAAAGCATGCAGAATCGACTCAGAATAGGAAAAGGAGACGTTTAGGTCAATTTTATGCATTCTGGCGTTCGTAGATACAAGAAAACTGTTAAAATTCTTCAGAAACGTCACTTTTGAAGTGTTTTCTTGTACTTTTAAGCCACTCAGATACCCTACGGGCTCGGAAAGTGCAACGAAACCATAAAATTTTAGCTAGAAACTGTATTTTTGTCGATTTTTATTGAATTTGAACTATCTTTCAACGTTTTTTGATGGTTCTGAGCCACCAAACACACTTAAAGCATGCAAAATCGACTCAGAATAGGAAAAGGATACGTTTAGGTCAATTTTATGCATTCTGGCGTTCGTAGATACAAGAAAACTGCTAAAATTCTTCAGAAACGTCACTTTTGAAGTGTTTTCTTGTACTTTTAAGCCACTCAGATACCCTACGGGCTCGGAAGGTGCAACGAAACCATCAAATTTTAGCTAGAAACTGTATTTTTGTCGATTTTTATTGAATTTGAACTATATTTCAACGTTTTTTGATGGTTCTGAGCCACCAAACACACTTAAAGCATGCAGAATCGACTCAGAATAGGAAAAGGAGACGTTTAGGTCAATTTTATGCATTCTGGCGTTCGTAGATACAAGAAAACTGTTAAAATTCTTCAGAAACGTCACTTTTGAAGTGTTTTCTTGTACTTTTAAGCCACTCAGATACCCTACGGGCTCGGAAAGTGCAACGAAACCATCAAATTTTAGCTAGAAACTGTATTTTTGTCGATTTTTATTGAATTTGAACTATATTTCAACGTTTTTTGATGGTTCTGAGCCACCAAACACACTTAAAGCATGCAGAATCGACTCAGAATAGGAAAAGGAGACGTTTAGGTCAATTTTATGCATTCTGGCGTTCGTAGATACAAGAAAACTGTTAAAATTCTTCAGAAACGTCACTTTTGAAGTGTTTTCTTGTACTTTTAAGCCACTCAGATACCCTACGGGCTCGGAAAGTGCAACGAAACCATCAAATTTTAGCTAGAAAGTGTATTTTTGTCGATTTTTATTGAATTTGAACTATATTTCAACGTTTTTTGATGTTTCTGAGCCACCAAACACACTTAAAGCATGCAGAATCGACTCAGAATAGGAAAAGGAGACGTTTAGGTCAATTTTATGCATTCTGGCGTTCGTAGATACAAGAAAACTGTTAAAATTCTTCAGAAACGTCACTTTTGAAGTGTTTTCTTGTACTTTTAAGCCACTCAGATACCCTACGAGCTCGGAAAGTGCAACGAAACCATCAAATTTTAGCTAGAAACTGTATTTTGGTCGATTTTTATTGAATTTGAACTATATTTGGACGTTTTTTGATGGTTCTGAGCCACCAAACACACTTAAAGCATGCAGAATCGACTCAGAATAGGAAAAGGAGACGTTTAGGTCAATTTTATGCATTCTGGCGTTCGTAGATACAAGAAAACTGTTAAAATTCTTCAGAAACGTCACTTTTGAAGTGTTTTCTTGTACTTTTAAGCCACTCAGAAACCCTACGGGCTCGGAAAGTGCAACGAAACCATCAAATTTTAGCTAGAAACTGTATTTTTGTCGATTTTTATTGAATTTGAACTATATTTCAACGTTTTTTGATGGTTCTGAGCCACCAAGCACACTTAAAGCATGCAGAATCGACTCAGAATAGGAAAAGGAGACGTTTAGGTCAATTTTATGCATTCTGGCGTTCGTAGATACAAGAAAACTGTTAAAATTCTTCAGAAACGTCACTTTTGAAGTGTTTTCTTGTACTTTTAAGCCACTCAGATACCCTACGGGCTCGGAAAGTGCAACGAAACCATCAAATTTTAGCTAGAAACTGTATTTTTGTCGATTTTTATTGAATTTGAACTATATTTCAACGTTTTTTGATGGTTCTGAGCCACCAAACACACTTAAAGCATGCAGAATCGACTCAGAATAGGAAAAGGAGACGTTTAGGTCAATTTTATGCATTCTGGCGTTCGTAGATACAAGAAAACTGTTAAAATTCTTCAGAAACGTCACTTTTGAAGTGTTTTCTTGTACTTTTAAGCCACTCAGATACCCTACGGGCTCGGAAAGTGCAACGAAACCATCAAATTTTAGCTAGAAACTGTATTTTTGTCGATTTTTATTGAATTTGAACTATATTTCAACGTTTTTTGATGTTTCTGAGCCACCAAACACACTTAAAGCATGCAGAATCGACTCAGAATAGGAAAAGGAGACGTTTAGGTCAATTTTATGCATTCTGGCGTTCGTAGATACAAGAAAACTGTTAAAATTCTTCAGAAACGTCACTTTTGAAGTGTTTTCTTGTACTTTTAAGCCACTCAGATACCCTACGAGCTCGGAAAGTGCAACGAAACCATCAAATTTTAGCTAGAAACTGTATTTTGGTCGATTTTTATTGAATTTGAACTATATTTGGACGTTTTTTGATGGTTCTGAGCCACCAAACACACTTAAAGCATGCAGAATCGACTCAGAATAGGAAAAGGAGACGTTTAGGTCAATTTTATGCATTCTGGCGTTCGTAGATACAAGAAAACTGTTAAAATTCTTCAGAAACGTCACTTTTGAAGTGTTTTCTTGTACTTTTAAGCCACTCAGAAACCCTACGGGCTCGGAAAGTGCAACGAAACCATCAAATTTTAGCTAGAAACTGTATTTTTGTCGATTTTTATTGAATTTGAACTATATTTCAACGTTTTTTGATGGTTCTGAGCCACCAAGCACACTTAAAGCATGCAGAATCGACTCAGAATAGGAAAAGGAGACGTTTAGGTCAATTTTATGCATTCTGGCGTTCGTAGATACAAGAAAACTGTTAAAATTCTTCAGAAACGTCACTTTTGAAGTGTTTTCTTGTACTTTTAAGCCACTCAGATACCCTACGGGCTCGGAAAGTGCAACGAAACCATCAAATTTTAGCTAGAAACTGTATTTTTGTCGATTTTTATTGAATTTGAAGTATATTTCAACGTTTTTTGATGGTTCTGAGCCACCAAACACACTTAAAGCATGCAGAATCGACTCAGAATAGGAAAAGGAGACGTTTAGGTCAATTTTATGCATTCTGGCGTTCGTAGATACAAGAAAACTGTTAAAATTCTTCAGAAACGTCACTTTTGAAGTGTTTTCTTGTACTTTTAAGCCACTCAGATACCCTACGGGCTCGGAAAGTGCAACGAAACCATCAAATTTTAGCTAGAAACTGTATTTTTGTCGATTTTTATTGAATTTGAACTATATTTCAACGTTTTTTGATGGTTCTGAGCCACCAAACACACTTAAAGCATGCAGAATCGACTCAGAATAGGAAAAGGAGACGTTTAGGTCAATTTTATGCATTCTGGCGTTCGTAGATACAAGAAAACTGTTAAAATTCTTCAGAAACGTCACTTTTGAAGTGTTTTCTTGTACTTTTAAGCCACTCAGATACCCTACGGGCTCGGAAAGTGCAACGAAACCATCAAATTTTAGCTAGAAACTGTATTTTTGTCGATTTTTATTGAATTTGAACTATATTTCAACGATTTTTGATGGTTCTGAGCCACCAAACACACTTAAAGCATGCAGAATCGACTCAGAATAGGAAAAGGAGACGTTTAGGTCAATTTTATGCATTCTGGCGTTCGTAGATACAAGAAAACTGTTAAAATTCTTCAGAAACGTCACTTTTGAAGTGTTTTCTTGTACTTTTAAGCCACTCAGATACCCTACGGGCTCGGAAAGTGCAACGAAACCATCAAATTTTAGCTAGAAACTGTATTTTTGTCGATTTTTATTGAATTTGAACTATATTTCAACGTTTTTTGATGGTTCTGAGCCACCAAACACACTTAAAGCATGAAGAATCGACTCAGAATAGGAAAAGGAGACGTTTAGGTCAATTTTATGCATTCTGGCGTTCGTAGATACAAGAAAACTGTTAAAATTCTTCAGAAACGTCACTTTTGAAGTGTTTTCTTGTACTTTTAAGCCACTCAGATACCCTACGGGCTCGGAAAGTGCAACGAAACCATCAAATTTTAGCTAGAAACTGTATTTTTGTCGATTTTTATTGAATTTGAACTATATTTCAACGTTTTTTGATGGTTCTGAGCCACCAAACACACTTAAAGCATGCAGAATCGACTCAGAATAGGAAAAGGAGACGTTTAGGTCAATTTTATGCATTCTGGCGTTCGTAGATACAAGAAAACTGTTAAAATTCTTCAGAAACGTCACTTTTGAAGTGTTTTCTTGTACTTTTAAGCCACTCAGATACCCTACGGGCTCGGAAAGTGCAACGAAACCATCAAATTTTAGCTAGAAACTGTATTTTTGTCGATTTTTATTGAATTTGAACTATATTTCAACGTTTTTTGATGGTTCTGAGCCACCAAACACACTTAAAGCATGCAGAATCGACTCAGAATAGGAAAAGGAGACGTTTAGGTCAATTTTATGCATTCTGGCGTTCGTAGATACAAGAAAACTGTTAAAATTCTTCAGAAACGTCACTTTTGAAGTGTTTTCTTGTACTTTTAAGCCACTCAGATACCCTACGGGCTCGGAAAGTGCAACGAAACCATCAAATTTTAGCTAGAAACTGTATTTTTGTAGATTTTTATTGAATTTGAACTATATTTCAACGTTTTTTGATGGTTCTGAGCCACCAAACACACTTAAAGCATGCAGAATCGACTCAGAATAGGAAAAGGAGACGTTTAGGTCAATTTTATGCATTCTGGCGTTCGTAGATACAAGAAAACTGTTAAAATTCTTCAGAAACGTCACTTTTGAAGTGTTTTCTTGTACTTTTAAGCCACTCAGATACCCTACGGGCTCGGAAAGTACAACGAAACCATCAAATTTTAGCTAGAAACTGTATTTTTGTCGATTTTTATTGAATTTGAACTATATTTCAACGTTTTTTGATGGTTCTGAGCCACCAAACACACTTAAAGCATGCAGAATCGACTCAGAATAGGAAATGGAGACGTTTAGGTCAATTTTATGCATTCTGGCGTTCGTAGATACAAGAAAACTGTTAAAATTCTTCAGAAACGTCACTTTTGAAGTGTTTTCTTGTACTTTTAAGCCACTCAGATACCCTACGGGCTCGGAAAGTGCAACGAAACCATCAAATTTTAGCTAGAAACTGTATTTTTGTCGATTTTTTTGAATTTGAACTATATTTCAACGTTTTTTGATGGTTCTGAGCCACCAAACACACTTAAAGCATGCAGAATCGACTCAGAATAGGAAAAGGAGACGTTTAGGTCAATTTTATGCATTCTGGCGTTCGTAGATACAAGAAAACTGTTAAAATTCTTCAGAAACGTCACTTTTGAAGTGTTTTCTTGTACTTTTAAGCCACTCAGATACCCTACGGGCTCGGAAAGTGCAACGAAACCATCAAATTTTAGCTAGAAACTGTATTTTTGTCGATTTTTATTGAATTTGAACTATATTTCAACGTTTTTTGATGGTTCTGAGCCACCAAACACACTTAAAGCATGCAGAATCGACTCAGAATAGGAAAAGGAGACGTTTAGGTCAATTTTATGCATTCTGGCGTTCGTAGATACAAGAAAACTGTTAAAATTCTTCAGAAACGTCACTTTTGAAGTGTTTTCTTGTACTTTTAAGCCACTCAGATACCCGACGGGCTCGGAAAGTGCAACGAAACCATCAAATTTTAGCTAGAAACTGTATTTTTGTCGATTTTTATTGAATTTGAACTATATTTCAACGTTTTTTGATGGTTCTGAGCCACCAAACACACTTAAAGCATGCAGAATCGACTCAGAATAGGAAAAGGAGACGTTTAGGTCAATTTTATGCATTCTGGCGTTCGTAGATACAAGAAAACTGTTAAAATTCTTCAGAAACGTCACTTTTGAAGTGTTTTCTTGTACTTTTAAGCCACTCAGATACCCTACGGGCTCGGAAAGTGCAACGAAACCATCAAATTTTAGCTAGAAACTGTATTTTTGTCGATTTTTATTGAATTTGAACTATATTTCAACGTTTTTTGATGGTTCTGAGCCACCAAACACACTTAAAGCATGCAGAATCGACTCAGAATAGGAAAAGGAGACGTTTAGGTCAATTTTATGCATTCTGGCGTTCGTAGATACAAGAAAACTGTTAAAATTCTTCAGAAACGTCACTTTTGAAGTGTTTTCTTGTACTTTTAAGCCACTCAGATACCCTACGGGCTCGGAAAGTGCAACGAAACCATCAAATTTTAGCTAGAAACTGTATTTTTGTCGATTTTTATTGAATTTGAACTATATTTCAACGTTTTTTGATGGTTCTGAGCCACCAAACACACTTAAAGCATGCAGAATCGACTCAGAATTGGAAAAGGAGACGTTTAGGTCAATTTTATGCATTCTGGCGTTCGTAGATACAAGAAAACTGTTAAAATTCTTCAGAAACGTCACTTTTGAAGTGTTTTCTTGTACTTTTAAGCCACTCAGATACCCTACGGGCTCGGAAAGTGCAACGAAACAATCAAATTTTAGCTAGAAACTGTATTTAGTCGATTTTTATTGAATTTGAACTATATTTCAACGTTTTTTGATGGTTCTGAGCCACCAAACACACTTAAAGCATGCAGAATCGGCTCAGAATAGGAAAAGGAGACGTTTAGGTCAATTTTATGCATTCTGGCGTTCGTAGATACAAGAAAACTGTTAAAATTCTTCAGAAACGTCACTTTTGAAGTGTTTTCTTGTACTTTTAAGCCACTCAGATACCCGACGGGCTCGGAAAGTGCAACGAAACCATCAAATTTTAGCTAGAAACTGTATTTTTGTCGATTTTTATTGAATTTGAACTATATTTCAACGTTTTTTGATGGTTCTGAACCACCAAACACACTTAAAGCATGCAGAATCGACTCAGAATAGGAAAAGGAGACGTTTAGGTCAATTTTATGCATTCTGGCGTTCGTAGATACAAGAAAACTGTTAAAATTCTTCAGAAACGTCACTTTTGAAGTGTTTTCTTGTACTTTTAAGCCACTCAGATACCCTACGGGCCCGGAAAGTGCAACGAAACCATCAAATTTTAGCTAGAAACTGTATTTTTGTCGATTTTTATTGAATTTGAACTATATTTCAACGTTTTTTGATGGTTCTGAGCCACCAAACACACTTAAAGCATGCAGAATCGACTCAGAATAGGAAAAGGAGACGTTTAGGTCAATTTTATGCATTCTGGCGTTCGTAGATACAAGAAAACTGTTAAAATTCTTCAGAAACGTCACTTTTGAAGTGTTTTCTTGTACTTTTAAGCCACTCAGATACCCTACGGGCTCGGAAAGTGCAACGAAACCATCAAATTTTAGCTAGAAACTGTATTTTTGTCGATTTTTATTGAATTTGAACTATATTTCAACGTTTTTTGATGGTTCTGAGCCACCAAACACACTTAAAGCATGCAGAATCGACTCAGAATAGGAAAAGGAGACGTTTAGGTCAATTTTATGCATTCTGGCGTTCGTAGATACAAGAAAACTGTTAAAATTCTTCAGAAACGTCACTTTTGAAGTGTTTTCTTGTACTTTTAAGCCACTCAGATACCCTACGGGCTCGGAAAGTGCAACGAAACCATCAAATTTTAGCTAGAAACTGTATTTTTGTCGATTTTTATTGAATTTGAACTATATTTCAACGTTTTTTGATGGTTCTGAGCCACCAAACACACTTAAAGCATGCAGAATCGACTCAGAATAGGAAAAGGAGACGTTTAGGTCAATTTTATGCATTCTGGCGTTCGTAGATACAAGAAAACTGTTAAAATTCTTCAGAAACGTCACTTTTGAAGAGTTTTCTTGTACTTTTGAGCCACTCAGATACCCTACGGGCTCGGAAAGTGCAACGAAACCATCAAATTTTAGCTAGAAACTGTATTTTTGTCGATTTTTATTGAATTTGAACTATATTTCAACGTTTTTTGATGGTTCTGAGCCACCAAACACACTTAAAGCATGCAGAATCTAGCTAAAATTTTATGGTTTCGTTGCACTTTCCGAGCCCGTAGGGTATCTGAGTGGCTTAAAAGTACAAGAAAACACTTCAAGAGTGACGTTTCTGAAGAATTTTAACAGTTTTCTGGTATCTACGAACGCCAGAATGCATAAAATTGACCTAAACGTCTCCTTTTCCTATTCTGAGTCGATTCTGCATGCTTTAAGTGTGTTTGGTGGCTCAGAACCATCAAAAAACGTTGAAATATAGTTCAAATTCAATAAAAATCGACAAAAATACAGTTTCTAGCTTAAATTTGATGGTTTCGTTGCACTTTCCGAGCCCATAGGGTATCTGAGTGGCTTAAAAGTACAAGAAAACACTTCAAAAGTGACGCTTCTGAAGAATTTTAACAGTTTTCTTGTATCTACGAAAGCCAGAATGCATAAAATTGACCTAAACGTCTCCTTTTCCCATTCTGAGTCGATTCTGCATGCTTTCAGTGTGTTTGGTGGCTCAGAACCATCAAAAAACGTTGAAATATAGTTCAAATTCAATAAAAATCGACAAAAATACAGTTTCTAGCTAAAATTTGATGGTTTCGTTGCACTTTCCGAGCCCGTTGGGTATCTGAGTGGCTTAAAAGTACAAGAAAACACTTCAAAAGTGACGTTTCTGAAGAATTTTAACAGTTTTCTTGTATCTACGAACGCCAGAATGCATAAAATTGACCTAAACGTCTCCTTTTCCTATTCTGAGTCGATTCTGCATGCTTTAAGTGTGTTTGGTGGCTCAGAACCATCAAAAAACGTTGAAATATAGTTCAAATTCAATAAAAATCGACAAAAATACAGTTTCTAGCTAAAATTTGATGGTTTCGTTGCACTTTCCGAGCCCGTAGGGTATCTGAGTGGCTTAAAAGTACAAGAAAACGCTTCAAAAGTGACGTTTATGAAGAATTTTAACAGTTTTCTTGTATCTACGAACGCCAGAATGCATAAAATTGACCTAAACGTCTCCTTTTCCTATTCTGAGTCGATTCTGCATGCTTTAAGTGTGTTTGGTGGCTCAGAACCATCAAAAAACGTTGAAATATAGTTCAAATTCAATAAAAATCGACAAAAATACAGTTTCTAGCTAAAATTTGATGGTTTCGTTGCACTTTCCGAGCCCGTAGGGTATCTGAGTGGCTTAAAAGTACAAGAAAACACTTCAAAAGTGACGTTTCTGAAGAATTTTAACAGTTTTCTTGTATATACGAACGCCAGAATGCATAAAATTGACCTAAACGTCTCCTTTTCCTATTCTGAGTCGATGCTGCATGCTTTAAGTGTGTTTGGTGGCTCAGAACCATCAAAAAACGTTGAAATATAGTTCAAATTCAATAAAAATCGACAAAAATACAGTTTCTAGCTAAAATTTGATGGTTTCGTTGCACTTTCCGAGCCCGTAGGGTATCTGAGTGGCTTAAAAGTACAAGAAAACACTTCAAAAGTGACGTTTCTGAAGAATTTTAACAGTTTTCTTGTATCTACGAACGCCAGAATGCATAAAATTGACCTAAACTTCTCCTTTTCCTATTCTGAGTCGATTCTGCATGCTTTAAGTGTGTTTGGTGGCTCAGAACCATCAAAAAACGTTGAAATATAGTTCAAATTCAATAAAAATCGACAAAAATACAGTTTCTAGCTAAAATTTGATGGTTTCGTTGCACTTTCCGAGCCCGTTGGGTATCTGAGTGGCTTAAAAGTACAAGAAAACACTTCAAAAGTGACGTTTCTGAAGAATTTTAACAGTTTTCTTGTATCTACGAACGCCAGAATGCTTAAAATTGACCTAAAAGTCTCCTTTTCCTATTCTGAGTCGATTCTGCATGCTTTAAGTGTGTTTGGTGGCTCAGAACCATCAAAAAACGTTGAAATATAGTTCAAATTCAATAAAAATCGACAAAAATACAGTTTCTAGCTAAAATTTGATGGTTTCGTTGCACTTTCCGAGCCCGTAGGGTATCTGAGTGGCTTAAAAGTACAAGAAAACACTTCAAAAGTGACGTTTCTGAAGAATTTTAACAGTTTTCTTGTATCTACGAACGCCAGAATGCATAAAATTGACCTAAACGTCTCCTTTTCCCATTCTGAGTCGATTCTGCATGCTTTAAGTGTGTTTGGTGGCTCAGAACCATCAAAAAACGTTGAAATATAGCTCAAATTCAATAAAAATCGACAAAAATACAATTTCCAGCTAAAATTTGATGGTTTCGTTGCACTTTCCGAGCCCATAGGGTATCTGAGTGGCTTAAAAGTACAAGGAAACACTTCAAAAGTGACGTTTCTGAAGAATTTTAACAGTTTTCTTGTATCTACGAACGCCAGAATGCATAAAATTGACCTAAACGTCTCCTTTTCCAATTCTGAGTCGATTCTGCATGCTTTAAGTGTGTTTGGTGGCTCAGAACCATCAAAAAACGTTGAAATATAGTTCAAATTCAATAAAAATCGACAAAAATACAGTTTCTAGCTAAAATTTGATGGTTTCGTTGCACTTTCCGAGCCCGTAGGATATCTGAGTGGCTTAAAAGTACAAGAAAACACTTCAAAAGTGACGTTTCTGAAGAATTTTAACAGTTTTCTTGTATCTACGAACGCCAGAATGCATAAAATTGACCTAAACGTCTCCTTTTCCTATTCTGAGTCGATTCTGCATGCTTTAAGTGTGTTTGGTGGCTCAGAACCATCAAAAAACGTTGAAATATAGTTCAAATTCAATAAAAATCGACAAAAATACAGTTTCTAGCTAAAATTTGATGGTTTCGTTGCACTTTCCGAGCCCGTAGGGTATCTGAGTGGCTTAAAAGTACAAGAAAACACTTCAAAAGTGACGTTTCTGAAGAATTTTAACAATTTTCTTGTATCTACGAACGCCAGAATGCATAAAATTGACCTAAACGTCTCCTTTTCCTATTCTGAGTCGATTCTGCATGCTTTAAGTGTGTTTGGTGGCTCAGAACCATCAAAAAACGTTGAAATATAGTTCAAATTCAATAAAAATCGACAAAAATACAGTTTCTAGCTAAAATTTGATGGTTTCGTTGCACTTTCCGAGCCCGTAGGGTATCTGAGTGGCTTAAAAGTACAAGAAAACACTTCAAAAGTGACGTTTCTGAAGAATTTTAACAGTTTTCTTGTATCTACGAACGCCAGAATGCATAAAATTGACCTAAACGTCTCCTTTTCCTATTCTGAGTCGATTCTGCATGCTTTAAGTGTGTTTGGTGGCTCAGAACCATCAAAAAACGTTGAAATATAGTTCAAATTCAAAAAAAATCGACAAAAATACAGTTTCTAGCTAAAATTTGATGTTTTCGTTGCACTTTCCGAGCCCGTAGGATATCTGAGTGGCTTAAAAGTACAAGAAAACACTTCAAAAGTGACGTTTCTGAAGAATTTTAACAGTTTTCTTGTATCTGCGAACGCCAGAATGCATAAAATTGACCTAAACGTCTCCTTTTCCTATTCTGAGTCGATTCTGCATGCTTTAAGTGTGTTTGGTGGCTCAGAACCATCAAAAAACGTTGAAATATAGTTCAAATTCAATAAAAATCGACAAAAATACAGTTTCTATCTAAAATTTGATGGTTTCGTTGCACTTTCCGAGCCCGTAGGGTATCTGAGTGGCTTAAAAGTACAAGAAAACACTTCAAAAGTGACGTTTCTGAAGAATTTTAACAGTTTTCTTGTATCTACGAACGCCAGAATGCATAAAATTGACCTAAACGTCTCCTTTTCCTATTCTGAGTCGATTCTGCATGCTTTAAGTGTGTTTGGTGGCTCAGAACCATCAAAAAACGTTGAAATATAGCTCAAATTCAATAAAAATCGACAAAAATACAGTTTCCAGCTAAAATTTGATGGTTTCGTTGCACTTTCCGAGCCCGTAGGGTATCTGAGTGGCTTAAAAGTACAAGAAAACACTTCAAAAGTGACGTTTCTGAAGAATTTTAACAGTTTTCTTGTATCTACGAACGCCAGAATGCATAAAATCGACCTAAACGTCTCCTTTTCCTATTCTGAGTCGATTCTGCATGCTTTAAGTGTGTTTGGTGGCTCAGAACCATCAAAAAACGTTGAAATATAGTTCAAATTCAATAAAAATCGACAAAAATACAGTTTCTAGCTAAAATTTGATGGTTTCGTTGCACTTTCCGAGCCCGTAGAATATCTGAGTGGCTTAAAAGTACAAGAAAACACTTCAAAAGTGACGTTTATGAAGAATTTTAACAGTTTTCTTGTATCTACGAACGCCAGAATGCATAAAATTGACCTAAACGTCTCCTTTTCCTATTCTGAGTCGATTCTGCATGCTTTAAGTCTGTTTGGTGGCTCAGAACCATCAAAAAACGTTGAAATATAGTTCAAATTCAATAAAAATCGACAAAAATACAGTTTCTAGCTAAAATTTGATGGTTTCGTTGCACTTTCCGAGCCCGTAGGGTATCTGAGTGGCTTAAAAGTACAAGAAAACACTTCAAAAGTGACGTTTCTGAAGAATTTTAACAGTTTTCTTGTATATACGAACGCCAGAATGCATAAAATTGACCTAAACGTCTCCTTTTCCTATTCTGAGTCGATGCTGCATGCTTTAAGTGTGTTTGGTGGCTCAGAACCATCAAAAAACGTTGAAATATAGTTCAAATTCAATAAAAATCGACAAAAATACAGTTTCTAGCTAAAATTTGATGGTTTCGTTGCACTTTCCGAGCCCGTAGGGTATCTGAGTGGCTTAAAAGTACAAGAAAACACTTCAAAAGTGACGTTTCTGAAGAATTTTAACAGTTTTCTTGTATCTACGAACGCCAGAATGCATAAAATTGACCTAAACTTCTCCTTTTCCTATTCTGAGTCGATTCTGCATGCTTTAAGTGTGTTTGGTGGCTCAGAACCATCAAAAAACGTTGAAATATAGTTCAAATTCAATAAAAATCGACAAAAATACAGTTTCTAGCTAAAATTTGATGGTTTCGTTGCACTTTCCGAGCCCGTTGGGTATCTGAGTGGCTTAAAAGTACAAGAAAACACTTCAAAAGTGACGTTTCTGAAGAATTTTAACAGTTTTCTTGTATCTACGAACGCCAGAATGCTTAAAATTGACCTAAACGTCTCCTTTTCCTATTCTGAGTCGATTCTGCATGCTTTAAGTGTGTTTGGTGGCTCAGAACCATCAAAAAACGTTGAAATATAGTTCAAATTCAATAAAAATCGACAAAAATACAGTTTCTAGCTAAAATTTGATGGTTTCGTTGCACTTTCCGAGCCCGTAGGGTATCTGAGTGGCTTAAAAGTACAAGAAAACACTTCAAAAGTGACGTTTCTGAAGAATTTTTACAGTTTTCTTGTATCTACGAACGCCAGAATGCATAAAATTGACCTAAACGTCTCCTTTTCCCATTCTGAGTCGATTCTGCATGCTTTAAGTGTGTTTGGTGGCTCAGAACCATCAAAAAACGTTGAAATATAGCTCAAATTCAATAAAAATCGACAAAAATACAATTTCCAGCTAAAATTTGATGGTTTCGTTGCACTTTCCGAGCCCATAGGGTATCTGAGTGGCTTAAAAGTACAAGAAAACACTTCAAAAGTGACGTTTCTGAAGAATTTTAACAGTTTTCTTGTATCTACGAACGCCAGAATGCATAAAATTGACCTAAACGTCTCCTTTTCCTATTCTGAGTCGATTCTGCATGCTTTAAGTGTGTTTGGTGGCTCAGAACCATCAAAAAACGTTGAAATATAGTTCAAATTCAATAAAAATCGACAAAAATACAGTTTCTAGCTAAAATTTGATGGTTTCGTTGCACTTTCCGAGCCCGTAGGATATCTGAGTGGCTTAAAAGTACAAGAAAACACTTCAAAAGTGACGTTTCTGAAGAATTTTAACAGTTTTCTTGTATCTACGAACGCCAGAATGCATAAAATTGACCTAAACGTCTCCTTTTCCTATTCTGAGTCGATTCTGCATGCTTTAAGTGTGTTTGGTGGCTCAGAACCATCAAAAAACGTTGAAATATAGTTCAAATTCAATAAAAATCGACAAAAATACAGTTTCTAGCTAAAATTTGATGGTTTCGTTGCACTTTCCGAGCCCGTAGGGTATCTGAGTGGCTTAAAAGTACAAGAAAACACTTCAAAAGTGACGTTTCTGAAGAATTTTAACAATTTTCTTGTATCTACGAACGCCAGAATGCATAAAATTGACCTAAACGTCTCCTTTTCCTATTCTGAGTCGATTCTGCATGCTTTAAGTGTGTTTGGTGGCTCAGAACCATCAAAAAACGTTGAAATATAGTTCAAATTCAATAAAAATCGACAAAAATACAGTTTCTAGCTAAAATTTGATGGTTTCGTTGCACTTTCCGAGCCCGTAGGGTATCTGAGTGGCTTAAAAGTACAATAAAACACTTCAAAAGTGACGTTTCTGAAGAATTTTAACAGTTTTCTTGTATCTACGAACGCCAGAATGCATAAAATTGACCTAAACGTCTCCTTTTCCTATTCTGAGTCGATTCTGCATGCTTTAAGTGTGTTTGGTGGCTCAGAACCATCAAAAAACGTTGAAATATAGTTCAAATTCAATAAAAATCGACAAAAATACAGTTTCTAGCTAAAATTTGATGGTTTCGTTGCACTTTCCGAGCCCGTAGGATATCTGAGTGGCTTAAAAGTACAAGAAAACACTTCAAAAGTGACGTTTCTGAAGAATTTTAACAGTTTTCTTGTATCTACGAACGCCAGAATGCATAAAATTGACCTAAACGTCTCCTTTTCCTATTCTGAGTCGATTCTGCATGCTTTAAGTGTGTTTGGTGGCTCAGAACCATCAAAAAACGTTGAAATATAGTTCAAATTCAATAAAAATCGACAAAAATACAGTTTCTAGCTAAAATTTGATGGTTTCGTTGCACTTTCCGAGCCCGTAGGGTATCTGAGTGGCTTAAAAGTACAATAAAACACTTCAAAAGTGACGTTTCTGAAGAATTTTAACAGTTTTCTTGTATCTACGAACGCCAGAATGCATAAAATTGACCTAAACGTCTCCTTTTCCTATTCTGAGTCGATTCTGCATGCTTTAAGTGTGTTTGGTGGCTCAGAACCATCAAAAAACGTTGAAATATAGTTCAAATTCAATAAAAATCGACAAAAATACAGTTTCTAGCTAAAATTTGATGGTTTCGTTGCACTTTCCGAGCCCGTAGGATATCTGAGTGGCTTAAAAGTACAAGAAAACACTTCAAAAGTGACGTTTCTGAAGAATTTTAACAGTTTTCTTGTATCTACGAACGCCAGAATGCATAAAATTGACCTAAACATCTCCTTTTCCTATTCTGAGTCGATTCTGCATGCTTTAAGTGTGTTTGGTGGCTCAGAACCATCAAAAAACGTTGAAATATAGTTCAAATTCAATAAAAATCGACAAAAATACAGTTTCTAGCTAAAATTTGATGGTTTCGTTGCACTTTCCGAGCCCGTAGGGTATCTGAGTGGCTTAAAAGTACAAGAAAACACTTCAAAAGTGACGTTTCTGAAGAATTTTAACAGTTTTCTTGTATCTACGAACGCCAGAATGCATAAAATTGACCTAAACGTCTCCTTTTCCTATTCTGAGTCGATTCTGCATGCTTTAAGTGTGTTTGGTGGCTCAGAACCATCAAAAAACGTTGAAATATAGTTCAAATTCAATAAAAATCGACAAAAATACAGTTTCTAGCTAAAATTTGATGGTTTCGTTGCACTTTCCGAGCCCGTCGGGTATCTGAGTGGCTTAAAAGTACAAGAAAACACTTCAAAAGTGACGTTTCTGAAGAATTTTAACAGTTTTCTTGTATCTACGAACGCCAGAATGCATAAAATTGACCTAAACGTCTCCTTTTCCTATTCTGAGTCGATTCTGCATGCTTTAAGTGTGTTTGGTGGCTCAGAACCATCAAAAAACGTTGAAATATAGTTCAAATTCAATAAAAATCGACAAAAATACAGTTTCTATCTAAAATTTGATGGTTTCGTTGCACTTTCCGAGCCCGTAGGGTATCTGAGTGGCTTAAAAGTACAAGAAAACACTTCAAAAGTGACGTTTCTGAAGAATTTTAACAGTTTTCTTGTATCTACGAACGCCAGAATGCATAAAATTGACCTAAACGTCTCCTTTTCCTATTCTGAGTCGATTCTGCATGCTTTAAGTGTGTTTGGTGGCTCAGAACCATCGAAAAACGTTGAAATATAGCTCAAATTCAATAAAAATCGACAAAAATACAGTTTCCAGCTAAAATTTGATGGTTTCGTTGCACTTTCCGAGCCCGTAGGGTATCTGAGTGGCTTAAAAGTACAAGAAAACACTTCAAAAGTGACGTTTCTGAAGAATTTTAACAGTTTTCTTGTATCTACGAACGCCAGAATGCATAAAATTGACCTAAACGTCTCCTTTTCCTATTCTGAGTCGATTCTGCATGCTTTAAGTGTGTTTGGTGGCTCAGAACCATCAAAAAACGTTGAAATATAGTTCAAATTCAATAAAAATCGACAAAAATACAGTTTCTAGCTAAAATTTGATGGTTTCGTTGCACTTTCCGAGCCCGTAGGGTATCTGAGTGGCTTAAAAGTACAAGAAAACACTTCAAAAGTGACGTTTCTGAAGAAGTTTAACAGTTTTCTTGTATCTACGAACGCCAGAATGCATAAAATTGACCTAAACGTCTCCTTTTCCTATTCTGAGTCGATTCTGCATGCTTTAAGTGTGTTTGGTGGCTCAGAACCATCAAAAAACGTTGAAATATAGTTCAAATTCAATAAAAATCGACAAAAATACAGTTTCTAGCTAAAATTTGATGGTTTCGTTGCACTTTCCGAGCCCGTAGGGTATCTGAGTGGCTTAAAAGTACAAGAAAACAGTTCAAAAGTGACGTTTCTGAAGAATTTTAACAGTTTTCTTGTATCTACGAACGCCAGAATGCATAAAATTGACCTAAACGTCTCCTTTTCCTATTCTGAGTCGATTCTGCATGCTTTAAGTGTGTTTGGTGGCTCAGAACCATCAAAAAACGTTGAAATATAGTTCAAATTCAATAAAAATCGACAAAAATACAGTTTCTAGCTAAAATTTGATGGTTTCGTTGCACTTTCCGAGCCCGTAGGGTATCTGAGTGGCTTAAAAGTACAAGAAAACACTTCAAAAGTGACGTTTCTGAAGAATTTTAGCAGTTTTCTTGTATCTACGAACGCCAGAATGCATAAAATTGACCTAAACGTCTCCTTATCCTATTCTGAGTCGATTCTGTATGCTTTAAGTGTGTTTGGTGGCTCAGAACCATCAAAAAACGTTGAAATATAGTTCAAATTCAATAAAAATCGACAAAAATACAGTTTCTAGCTAAAATTTGATGGTTTCGTTGCACTTTCCGAGCCCGTAGGGTATCTGAGTGGCTTAAAAGTATAAGAACACACTTCAAAAGTGACGTTTCTGAAGAATTTTAACAGTTTTCTTGTATCCACGAACGCCAGAATGCATAAAATCGACCTAAACGTCTCCTTTTCATATTCTGAGTCGATTCTGCATGCTTTAAGTGTGTTTGGTGGCTCAGAACCATCAAAAAACGTTGAAATATAGTTCAAATTCAATAAAAATCGACAAAAATACAGTTTCTAGCTAAAATTTGATGGTTTCGTTGCACTTTCCGAGCCCGTAGGGTATCTGAGTGGCTTAAAAGTACAAGAAAACACTTCAAAAGTGACGTTTCTGAAGAATTTTAACAGTTTTCTTGTATCTACGAAGGCCAGAATGCATAAAATTGACCTAAACGTCTCCTTTTCCTTTTCTGAGTCGATTCTGCATGCTTTAAGTGTGTTTGGTGGCTCAGAACCATCAAAAAACTTTGAAATATAGTTCAAATTCAATAAAAATCGACAAAAATACAGTTTCTAGCTAAAATTTGATGGTTTCGTTGCACTTTCCGAGCCCGTAGGGTATCTGAGTGGCTTAAAAGTACAAGAAAACGCTTCAAAAGTGACGTTTCTGAAGAATTTTAACAGTTTTCTTGTATCTACGAACGCCAGAATGCATAAAATTGACCTAAACGTCTCCTTTTCCTATTCTGAGTCGATTCTGCATGCTTTAAGTGTGTTTGGTGGCTCAGAACCATCAAAAAACGTTGAAATATAGTTCAAATTCAATAAAAATCGACAAAAATACAGTTTCTAGCTAATTGATGGTTTCGTTGCACTTTCCGAGCCCGTAGGGTATCTGAGTGGCTTAAAAGTACAAGAAAACACTTCAAAAGTGACGTTTCTGAAGAAGTTTAACAGTTTTCTTGTATCTACGAACGCCAGAATGCATAAAATTGACCTAAACGTCTCCTTTTCCTATTCTGAGTCGATTCTGCATGCTTTAAGTGTGTTTGGTGGCTCAGAACCATCAAAAAACGTTGAAATATAGTTCAAATTCAATAAAAATCGACAAAAATACAGTTTCTAGCTAAAATTTGATGGTTTCGTTGCACTTTCCGAGCCCGTAGGGTATCTGAGTGGCTTAAAAGTACAAGAAAACACTTCAAAAGTGACGTTTCTGAAGAATTTTAACAGTTTTCTTGTATCTACGAACGCCAGAATGCATAAAATTGACCTAAACGTCTCCTTTTCCTATTCTGAGTCGATTCTGCATGCTTTAAGTGTGTTTGGTGGCTCAGAACCATCAAAAAACGTTGAAATATAGTTCAAATTCAATAAAAATCGACAAAAATACAGTTTCTAGCTAAAATTTGATGGTTTCGTTGCACTTTCCGAGCCCATAGGGTATCTGAGTGGCTTAAAAGTACAAGAAAACACTTCAAAAGTGACGTTTCTGAAGAATTTTAACAGTTTTCTTGTATCTACGAACGCCAGAATGCATAAAATTGACCTAAACGTCTCCTTTTCCTATTCTGAGTCGATTCTGCATGCTTTAAGTGTGTTTGGTGGCTCAGAACCATCAAAAAACTTTGAAATATAGTTCAAATTCAATAAAAATCGACAAAAATACAGTTTCTAGCTAAAATTTGATGGTTTCGTTGCACTTTCCGAGCCCGTAGGGTATCTGAGTGGCTTAAAAGTACAAGAAAACACTTCAAAAGTGACGTTTCTGAAGAAGTTTAACAGTTTTCTTGTATCTACGAACGCCAGAATGCATAAAATTGACCTAAACGTCTCCTTTTCCTATTCTGAGTCGATTCTGCATGCTTTAAGTGTGTTTGGTGGCTCAGAACCATCAAAAAACGTTGAAATATAGTTCAAATTCAATAAAAATCGACAAAAATACAGTTTCTAGCTAAAATTTGATGGTTTCGTTGCACTTTCCGAGCCCGTAGGGTATCTGAGTGGCTTAAAAGTACAAGAAAACAGTTCAAAAGTGACGTTTCTGAAGAATTTTAACAGTTTTCTTGTATCTACGAACGCCAGAATGCATAAAATTGACCTAAACGTCGCCTTTTCCTATTCTGAGTCGATTCTGCATGCTTTAAGTGTGTTTGGTGGCTCAGAACCATCAAAAAACGTTGAAATATAGTTCAAATTCAATAAAAATCGACAAAAATACAGTTTCTAGCTAAAATTTGATGGTTTCGTTGCACTTTCCGAGCCCGTAGGGTATCTGAGTGGCTTAAAAGTACAAGAAAACACTTCAAAAGTGACGTTTCTGAAGAAGTTTAACAGTTTTCTTGTATCTACGAACGCCAGAATGCATAAAATTGACCTAAACGTCTCCTTTTCCTATTCTGAGTCGATTCTGCATGCTTTAAGTGTGTTTGGTGGCTCAGAACCATCAAAAAACGTTGAAATATAGTTCAAATTCAATAAAAATCGACAAAAATACAGTTTCTAGCTAAAATTTGATGGTTTCGTTGCACTTTCCGAGCCCGTAGGGTATCTGAGTGGCTTAAAAGTACAAGAAAACAGTTCAAAAGTGACGTTTCTGAAGAATTTTAACAGTTTTCTTGTATCTACGAACGCCAGAATGCATAAAATTGACCTAAACGTCTCCTTTTCCTATTCTGAGTCGATTCTGCATGCTTTAAGTGTGTTTGGTGGCTCAGAACCATCAAAAAACGTTGAAATATAGTTCAAATTCAATAAAAATCGACAAAAATACAGTTTCTAGCTAAAATTTGATGGTTTCGTTGCACTTTCCGAGCCCGTAGGGTATCTGAGTGGCTTAAAAGTACAAGAAAACACTTCAAAAGTGACGTTTCTGAAGAATTTTAGCAGTTTTCTTGTATCTACGAACGCCAGAATGCATAAAATTGACCTAAACGTCTCCTTATCCTATTCTGAGTCGATTCTGTATGCTTTAAGTGTGTTTGGTGGCTCAGAACCATCAAAAAACGTTGAAATATAGTTCAAATTCAATAAAAATCGACAAAAATACAGTTTCTAGCTAAAATTTGATGGTTTCGTTGCACTTTCCGAGCCCGTAGGGTATCTGAGTGGCTTAAAAGTATAAGAAAACACTTCAAAAGTGACGTTTCTGAAGAATTTTAACAGTTTTCTTGTATCCACGAACGCCAGAATGCATAAAATCGACCTAAACGTCTCCTTTTCATATTCTGAGTCGATTCTGCATGCTTTAAGTGTGTTTGGTGGCTCAGAACCATCAAAAAACGTTGAAATATAGTTCAAATTCAATAAAAATCGACAAAAATACAGTTTCTAGCTAAAATTTGATGGTTTCGTTGCACTTTCCGAGCCCGTAGGGTATCTGAGTGGCTTAAAAGTACAAGAAAACACTTCAAAAGTGACGTTTCTGAAGAATTTTAACAGTTTTCTTGTATCTACGAACGCCAGAATGCATAAAATTGACCTAAACGTCTCCTTTTCCTATTCTGAGTCGATTCTGCATGCTTTAAGTGTGTTTGGTGGCTCAGAACCATCAAAAAACGTTGAAATATAGTTCAAATTCAATAGAAATCGACAAAAATACAGTTTCTAGCTAAAATTTGATGGTTTCGTTGCACTTTCCGAGCCCGTAGGGTATCTGAGTGGCTTAAAAGTACAAGAAAACGCTTCAAAAGTGACGTTTCTGAAGAATTTTAACAGTTTTCTTGTATCTACGAACGCCAGAATGCATAAAATTGACCTAAACGTCTCCTTTTCCTATTCTGAGTCGATTCTGCATGCTTTAAGTGTGTTTGGTGGCTCAGAACCATCAAAAAACGTTGAAATATAGTTCAAATTCAATAAAAATCGACAAAAATACAGTTTCTAGCTAATTGATGGTTTCGTTGCACTTTCCGAGCCCGTAGGGTATCTGAGTGGCTTAAAAGTACAAGAAAACACTTCAAAAGTGACGTTTCTGAAGAAGTTTAACAGTTTTCTTGTATCTACGAACGCCAGAATGCATAAAATTGACCTAAACGTCTCCTTTTCCTATTCTGAGTCGATTCTGCATGCTTTAAGTGTGTTTGGTGGCTCAGAACCATAAAAAAACGTTGAAATATAGTTCAAATTCAATAAAAATCGACAAAAATACAGTTTCTAGCTAAAATTTGATGGTTTCGTTGCACTTTCCGAGCCCGTAGGGTATCTGAGTGGCTTAAAAGTACAAGAAAACACTTCAAAAGTGACGTTTCTGAAGAATTTTAACAGTTTTCTTGTATCTACGAACGCCAGAATGCATAAAATTGACCTAAACGTCTCCTTTTCCTATTCTGAGTCGATTCTGGATGCCTTAAGTGTGTTTGGTGGCTCAAAACCATCAAAAAACATTGAAATATAGTTCAAATTCAATAAAAATCGACAAAAATACAGTTTCTAGCTAAAATTTGATGGTTTCGTTGCACTTTCCGAGCCCGTAGGGTATCTGAGTGGCTTAAAAGTACAAGAAAACACTTCAAAAGTGACGTTTCTGGAGAATTTTAACAGTTTTCTTGTATCTACGAACGCCAGAATGCATAAAATTGACCTAAACGTCTCCTTTTCCTATTCTGAGTCGATTCTGCATGCTTTAAGTGTGTTTGGTGGCTCAGAACCATCAAAAAACGTTGAAATATAGTTCAAATTCAATAAAAATCGACAAAAACACAGTTTCTAGCTAAAATTTGATGGTTTCGTTGCACTTTCCGAGCCCGTAGGGTATCTGAGTGGCTTAAAAGTACAAGAAAACACTTCAAAAGTGACGTTTCTGAAGAATTTTAACAGTTTTCTTGTATCTACGAACGCCAGAATGCATAAAATTGACCTAAACGTCTCCTTTTCCTATTCTGAGTCGATTCTGCATGCTTTAAGTGTGTTTGGTGGCTCAGAACCATCAAAAAACGTTGAAATATAGTTCAAATTCAATAAAAATCGACAAAAATACAGTTTCTAGCTAAAATTTGATGGTTTCGTTGCACTTTCCGAGCCCGTAGGTTATCTGAGTGGCTTAAAAGTACAAGAAAACCCTTCAAAAGTGACGTTTCTGAAGAATTTTAACAGTTTTCTTGTATCTACGAACACCAGAATGCATAAAATTGACCTAAACGTCTCCTTTTCCTATTCTGAGTCGATTCTTTAAGTGTGTTTGGTGGCACAGAACCAGCTGGTTCTGAGCCACCAAACACACTTAAAGCATGCAGAATCGACTCAGAATAGGAAAAGGAGACGTTTAGGTCAATTTTATGCATTCTGGCGTTCGTAGATACAAGAAAACTGTTAAAATTCTTCAGAAACGTCACTTTTGAAGTGTTTTCTTGTACTTTTAAGCCACTCAGATAACCTACGGGCTCGGAAAGTGCAACGAAACCATCAAATTTTAGCTAGAAACTGTATTTTTGTCGATTTTTATTGAATTTGAACTATATTTCAACGTTTTTTGATGGTTCTGAGCCACCAAACACACTTAAAGCATGCAGAATCGACTCTCAATAGGAAAAGGAGACGTTTAGGTCAATTTTATGCATTCTGGCGTTCGTAGATACAAGAAAACTGTTAAAATTCTTCAGAAACGTCACTTTTGAAGTGTTTTCTTGTACTTTTAAGCCACTCAGATACCCTACGGGCTCGGAAAGTGCAACGAAACCATCAAATTTTAGCTAGAAACTGTATTTTTGTCGATTTTTATTGAATTTGAACTATATTTCAACGTTTTTTGATGGTTCTGAGCCACCAAACACACTTAAAGCATGCAGAATCGACTCAGAATAGGAAAAGGAGACGTTTAGGTCAATTTTATGCATTCTGGCGTTCGTAGATACAAGAAAACTGTTAAAATTCTTCAGAAACGTCACTTTTGAAGTGTTTTCTTGTACTTTTAAGCCACTCAGATACCCTACGGGCTCGGAAAGTGCAACGAAACCATCAAATTTTAGCTAGAAACTGTATTTTTGTCGATTTTTATTGAATTTGAACTATATTTCAACGTTTTTTGATGGTTCTGAGCCACCAAACACACTTAAAGCATGCAGAATCGACTCAGAATAGGAAAAGGAGACGTTTAGGTCAATTTTATGCATTCTGGCGTTCGTAGATACAAGAAAACTGTTAAAATTCTTCAGAAACGTCACTTTTGAAGTGTTTTCTTGTACTTTTAAGCCACTCAGATACCCTACGGGCTCGGAAAGTGCAACGAAACCATCAAATTTTAGCTAGAAACTGTATTTTTGTCGATTTTTATTGAATTTGAACTATATTTCAACGCTTTTTGATGGTTCTGAGCCACCAAACACACTTAAAGCATGCAGAATCGACTCAGAATAGGAAAAGGAGACGTTTAGGTCAATTTTATGCATTCTGGCGTTCGTAGACACAAGAAAACTGTTAAAATTCTTCAGAAACGTCACTTTTGAAGTGTTTTCTTGTACTTTTAAGCCACTCAGATACCCTACGGGCTCGGAAAGTGCAACGAAACCATCAAATTTTAGCTAGAAACTGTATTTTTGTCGATTTTTATTGAATTTGAACTATATTTCAACGTTTTTTGATGGTTCTGAGCCACCAAACACACTTAAAGCATGCAGAATCGACTCAGAATAGGAAAAGGAGATGTTTAGGTCAATTTTATGCATTCTGGCGTTCGTAGATACAAGAAAAGTGTTAAAATTCTTCAGAAACGTCACTTTTGAAGTGTTTTCTTGTACTTTTAAGCCACTCAGATACCCTACGGGCTCGGAAAGTGCAACGAAACCATCAAATTTTAGCTAGAAACTGTATTTTTGTCGATTTTTATTGAATTTGAACTATATTTCAACGTTTTTTGATGGTTCTGAGCCACCAAACACACTTAAAGCATGCAGAATCGACTCAGAATAGGAAAAGGAGACGTTTAGGTCAATTTTATGCATTCTGGCGTTCGTAGATACAAGAAAACTGTTAAAATTCTTCAGAAACGTCACTTTTGAAGTGTTTTCTTGTACTTTTAAGCCACTCAGATACCCTACGGGCTCGGAAAGTGCAACGAAACCATCAAATTTTAGCTAGAAACTGTATTTTTGTCGATTTTTATTGAATTTGAACTATATTTCAACGTTTTTTGATGGTTCTGAGCCACCAAACACACTTAAAGCATGCAGAATCGACTCAGAATAGGAAAAGGAGACGTTTAGGTCAATTTTATGCATTCTGGCGTTCGTAGATACAAGAAAACTGTTAAAATTCTTCAGAAACGTCACTTTTGAAGTGTTTTCTTGTACTTTTAAGCCACTCAGATACCCTACGGGCTCGGAAAGTGCAACGAAACCATCAAATTTTAGCTAGAAACTGTATTTTTGTCGATTTTTATTGAATTTGAACTATATTTCAACGTTTTTTGATGGTTCTGAGCCACCAAACACACTTAAAGCATGCAGAATCGACTCTCAATAGGAAAAGGAGACGTTTAGGTCAATTTTATGCATTCTGGCGTTCGTAGATACAAGAAAACTGTTAAAATTCTTCAGAAACGTCACTTTTGAAGTGTTTTCTTGTACTTTTAAGCCACTCAGATACCCTACGGGCTCGGAAAGTGCAACGAAACCATCAAATTTTAGCTAGAAACTGTATTTTTGTCGATTTTTATTGAATTTGAACTATATTTCAACGTTTTTTGATGGTTCTGAGCCACCAAACACACTTAAAGCATGCAGAATCGACTCAGAATAGGAAAAGGAGACGTTTAGGTCAATTTTATGCATTCTGGCGTTCGTAGATACAAGAAAACTGTTAAAATTCTTCAGAAACGTCACTTTTGAAGTGTTTTCTTGTACTTTTAAGCCACTCAGATACCCTACGGGCTCGGAAAGTGCAAGAAACCATCAAATTTTAGCTAGAAACTGTATTTTTGTCGATTTTTATTGAATTTGAACTATATTTCAACGCTTTTTGATGGTTCTGAGCCACCAAACACACTTAAAGCATGCAGAATCGACTCAGAATAGGAAAAGGAGACGTTTAGGTCAATTTTATGCATTCTGGCGTTCGTAGACACAAGAAAACTGTTAAAATTCTTCAGAAACGTCACTTTTGAAGTGTTTTCTTGTACTTTTAAGCCACTCAGATACCCTACGGGCTCGGAAAGTGCAACGAAACCATCAAATTTTAGCTAGAAACTGTATTTTTGTCGATTTTTATTGAATTTGAACTATATTTCAACGTTTTTTGATGGTTCTGAGCCACCAAACACACTTAAAGCGTGCAGAATCGACTCAGAATAGGAAAAGGAGACGTTTAGGTCAATTTTATGCATTCTGGCGTTCGTAGATACAAGAAAACTGTTAAAATTCTTCAGAAACGTCACCTTTGAAGTGTTTTCTTGTACTTTTAAGCCACTCAGATACCCTACGGGCTCGGAAAGTGCAACGAAACCATCAAATTTTAGCTAGAAACTGTATTTTTGTCGATTTTTATTGAATTTGAACTATATTTCAACGTTTTTTGATGGTTCTGAGCCACCAAACACACTTAAAGCATGCAGAATCGACTCAGAATAGGAAAAGGAGACGTTTAGGTCAATTTTATGCATTCTGGCGTTCGTAGATACAAGAAAACTGTTAAAATTCTTCAGAAACGTCACTTTTGAAGTGTTTTCTTGTACTTTTAAGCCACTCAGATACCCTACGGGCTCGGAAAGTGCAACGAAACCATCAAATTTTAGCTAGAAACTGTATTTTTGTCGATTTTTATTGAATTTGAACTATATTTCAACGTTTTTTGATGGTTCTGAGCCACCAAACACACTTAAAGCATGCAGAATCGACTCAGAATAGGAAAAGGAGACGTTTAGGTCAATTTTATGCATTCTGGCGTTCGTAGATACAAGAAAACTGTTAAAATTCTTCAGAAACGTCACTTTTGAAGTGTTTTCTTGTACTTTTAAGCCACTCAGATACCCTACGGGCTCGGAAAGTGCAACGAAACCATCAAATTTTAGCTAGAAACTGTATTTTTGTCGATTTTTATTGAATTTGAACTATATTTCAACGTTTTTTGATGGTTCTGAGCCACCAAACACACTTAAAGCATGCAGAATCGACTCAGAATAGGAAAAGGAGACGTTTAGGTCAATTTTATGCATTCTGGCGTTCGTAGATACAAGAAAACTGTTAAAATTCTTCAGAAACGTCACTTTTGAAGTGCTTTCTTGTACTTTTAAGCCACTCAGATACCCTACGGGCTCGGAAAGTGCAACGAAACCATCAAATTTTAGCTAGAAACTGTATTTTTGTCGATTTTTATTGAATTTGAACTATATTTCAACGTTTTTTGATGGTTCTGAGCCACCAAACACACTTAAAGCATGCAGAATCGACTCAGAATGGGAAAAGGAGACGTTTAGGTCAATTTTATGCATTCTGGCGTTCGTAGATACAAGAAAACTGTTAAAATTCTTCAGAAACGTCACTTTTGAAGTGTTTTCTTGTACTTTTAAGCCACTCAGATACCCTACGGGCTCGGAAAGTGCAACGAAACCATCAAATTTTAGCTAGAAACTGTATTTTTGTCGATTTTTATTGAATTTGAACTATATTTCAACGTTTTTTGATGGTTCTGAGCCACCAAACACACTTAAAGCATGCAGAATCGACTCTCAATAGGAAAAGGAGACGTTTAGGTCAATTTTATGCATTCTGGCGTTCGTAGATACAAGAAAACTGTTAAAATTCTTCAGAAACGTCACTTTTGAAGTGTTTTCTTGTACTTTTAAGCCACTCAGATACCCTACGGGCTCGGAAAGTGCAACGAAACCATCAAATTTTAGCTAGAAACTGTATTTTTGTCGATTTTTATTGAATTTGAACTATATTTCAACGTTTTTTGATGGTTCTGAGCCACCAAACACACTTAAAGCATGCAGAATCGACTCAGAATAGGAAAAGGAGACGTTTAGGTCAATTTTATGCATTCTGGCGTTCGTAGATACAAGAAAACTGTTAAAATTCTTCAGAAACGTCACTTTTGAAGTGTTTTCTTGTACTTTTAAGCCACTCAGATACCCTACGGGCTCGGAAAGTGCAAGAAACCATCAAATTTTAGCTAGAAACTGTATTTTTGTCGATTTTTATTGAATTTGAACTATATTTCAACGCTTTTTGATGGTTCTGAGCCACCAAACACACTTAAAGCATGCAGAATCGACTCAGAATAGGAAAAGGAGACGTTTAGGTCAATTTTATGCATTCTGGCGTTCGTAGACACAAGAAAACTGTTAAAATTCTTCAGAAACGTCACTTTTGAAGTGTTTTCTTGTACTTTTAAGCCACTCAGATACCCTACGGGCTCGGAAAGTGCAACGAAACCATCAAATTTTAGCTAGAAACTGTATTTTTGTCGATTTTTATTGAATTTGAACTATATTTCAACGTTTTTTGATGGTTCTGAGCCACCAAACACACTTAAAGCGTGCAGAATCGACTCAGAATAGGAAAAGGAGACGTTTAGGTCAATTTTATGCATTCTGGCGTTCGTAGATACAAGAAAACTGTTAAAATTCTTCAGAAACGTCACCTTTGAAGTGTTTTCTTGTACTTTTAAGCCACTCAGATACCCTACGGGCTCGGAAAGTGCAACGAAACCATCAAATTTTAGCTAGAAACTGTATTTTTGTCGATTTTTATTGAATTTGAACTATATTTCAACGTTTTTTGATGGTTCTGAGCCACCAAACACACTTAAAGCATGCAGAATCGACTCAGAATAGGAAAAGGAGACGTTTAGGTCAATTTTATGCATTCTGGCGTTCGTAGATACAAGAAAACTGTTAAAATTCTTCAGAAACGTCACTTTTGAAGTGTTTTCTTGTACTTTTAAGCCACTCAGATACCCTACGGGCTCGGAAAGTGCAACGAAACCATCAAATTTTAGCTAGAAACTGTATTTTTGTCGATTTTTATTGAATTTGAACTATATTTCAACGTTTTTTGATGGTTCTGAGCCACCAAACACACTTAAAGCATGCAGAATCGACTCAGAATAGGAAAAGGAGACGTTTAGGTCAATTTTATGCATTCTGGCGTTCGTAGATACAAGAAAACTGTTAAAATTCTTCAGAAACGTCACTTTTGAAGTGCTTTCTTGTACTTTTAAGCCACTCAGATGCCCTACGGGCTCGGAAAGTGCAACGAAACCATCAAATTTTAGCTAGAAACTGTATTTTTGTCGATTTTTATTGAATTTGAACTATATTTCAACGTTTTTTGATGGTTCTGAGCCACCAAACACACTTAAAGCATGCAGAATCGACTCAGAATGGGAAAAGGAGACGTTTAGGTCAATTTTATGCATTCTGGCGTTCGTAGATACAAGAAAACTGTTAAAATTCTTCAGAAACGTCACTTTTGAAGTGTTTTCTTGTACTTTTAAGCCACTCAGATACCCAACGGGCTCGGAAAGTGCAACGAAACCATCAAATTTTAGCTAGAAACTGTATTTTTGTCGATTTTTATTGAATTTGAACTATATTTCAACGTTTTTTGATGGTTCTGAGCCACCAAACACACTTAAAGCATGCAGAATCGACTCAGAATAGGAAAAGGAGACGTTTAGGTCAATTTTATGCATTCTGGCGTTCGTAGATACAAGAAAACTGTTAAAATTCTTCAGAAACGTCACTTTTGAAGTGTTTTCTTGTACTTTTAAGCCACTCAGATACCCTATGGGCTCGGAAAGTGCAACGAAACCATCAAATTTTAGCTAGAAACTGTATTTTTTTCGATTTTTATTGAATTTGAAGTATATTTCAACGTTTTTTGATGGTTCTGAGCCACCAAACACACTTAAAGCATGCAGAATCGACTCAGAATAGGAAAAGGAGACGTTTAGGTCAATTTTATGCATTCTGGCGTTCGTAGATACAAGAAAACTGTTAAAATTCTTCAGAAACGTCACTTTTGAAGTGTTTTCTGGTACTTTTAAGCCACTCAGATACCCAACGGGCTCGGAAAGTGCAACGAAACCATCAAATTTTAGCTAGAAACTGTATTTTTGTCGATTTTTATTGAATTTGAACAATATTTCAACGTTTTTTGATGGTTCTGAGCCACCAAACACACTTAAAGCATGCAGAATCGACTCAGAATAGGAAAAGGAGACGTTTAGGTCAATTTTATGCATTCTGGCGTTCGTAGATACAAGAAAACTGTTAAAATTCTTCAGAAACGTCACTTTTGAAGTGTTTTCTTGTACTTTTAAGCCACTCAGATAACCTACGGGCTCGGAAAGTGCAACGAAACCATCAAATTTTAGCTAGAAACTGTATTTTTGTCGATTTTTATTGAATTTGAACTATATTTCAACGTTTTTTCATGGTTCTGAGCCACCAAACACACTTAAAGCATGCAGAATCGACTCAGAATAGGAAAAGGAGACGTTTAGGTCAATTTTATGCATTCTGGCGTTCGTAGATACAAGAAAACTGTTAAAATTCTTCAGAAACGTCACTTTTGAAGTGTTTTGTTGTACTTTTAAATTCTGCTTGCTTTAGGTGTGTTTGGTGGCTCAGAACCATCAAAAAACGTTGAAATATAGTTCAAATTCAATAAAAATCGACAATAATACAGTTTCTAGCTAAAATTTGATGGTTTCGTTGCACTTTCCGAGCCCGTAGGGTATCTGAGTGGCTTAAAAGTACAAGAAAACACTTCAAAAGTGACGTTTCTGAAGAATTTTAACAGTTTTCTTGTATCCACGAACGCCAGAATGCATAAAATTGACCTAAACGTCTCCTTTTCCTATTCTGAGTCGATTCTGCATGCTTTAAGTGTGTTTGGTGGCTCAGAACCATCAAAAAACGTTGAAATATAGTTCAAAATCAATAAAAATCGACAAAAATACAGTTTCTAGCTAAAATTTGATGGTTTCGTTGCACTTTCCGAGCCCGTAGGGTATCTGAGTGGCTTAAAAGTACAAGAAAACACTTCAAAAGTGACGTTTCTGAAGAATTTTAACAGTTTTCTTGTATCTACGAACGCCAGAATGCATAAAATTGACCTAAACGTCTCCTTTTCCTATTCTGAGTCGATTCTGCATGCTTTAAGTGTGTTTGGTGGCTCAGAACCATCAAAAAACGTTGAAATATAGTTCAAATTCAATAAAAATCGACAAAAATACAGTTTCTAGCTAAAATTTGATGGTTTCGTTGCACTTTCCGAGCCCATAGGGTATCTGAGTGGCTTAAAAGTACAAGAAAACACTTCAAAAGTGACGTTTCTGAAGAATTTTAACAGTTTTCTTGTATCTACGAACGCCAGAATGCATAAAATTGACCTAAACGTCTCCTTTTCCTATTCTGAGTCGATTCTGCATGCTTTAAGTGTGTTTGGTGGCTCAGAACCATCAAAAAACGTTGAAATATAGTTCAAATTCAATAAAAATCGACAAAAATACAGTTTCTAGCTAAAATTTGATGGTTTCGTTGCACTTTCCGAGCCCGTAGGGTATCTGAGTGGCTTAAAAGTACAAGAAAACACTTCAAAAGTGACGTTTCTGAAGAATTTTAACATTTTTCTTGTATCTACGAACGCCAGTATGCATAAAATTGACCTAAACGTCTCCTTTTCCTATTCTGAGTCGATTCTGCATGCTTTAAGTGCGTTTGGTGGCTCAGAACCATCAAAAAACGTTGAAATATAGTTCAAATTCAATAAAAATCGACAAAAATACAGTTTCTAGCTAAAATTTGATGGTTTCGTTGCACTTTCCGAGCCCGTAGGTTATCTGAGTGGCTTAAAAGTACAAGAAAACACTTCAAAAGTGACGTTTCTGAAGAATTTTAACAGTTTTCTTGTATCTACGAACGCCAGAATGCATAAAATTGACCTAAACGTCTCCTTTTCCTATTCTGAGTCGATTCTGCATGCTTTAAGTGTGTTTGGTGGCTCAGAACCATCAAAAAACGTTGAAATATAGTTCAAATTCAATAAAAATCGACAAAAACACAGTTTCTAGCTAAAATTTGATGGTTTCGTTGCACTTTCCGAGCCCGTAGGGTATCTGAGTGGCTTAAAAGTACAAGAAAACACTTCAAAAGTGACGTTTCTGAAGAATTTTAACAGTTTTCTTGTATCTACGAACGCCAGAATGCATAAAATTGACCTAAACGTCTCCTTTTCCTATTCTGAGTCGATTCAGCATGCTTTAAGTGTGTTTGGTGGCTCAGAACCATCAAAAAACGTTGAAATATAGTTCAAATTCAATAAAAATCGACAAAAATACAGTTTCTAGCTAAAATTTGATGGTTTCGTTGCACTTTCCGAGCCCGTAGGGTATCTGAGTGGCTTAAAAGTACAAGAAAACACTTCAAAAGTGACGTTTCTGAAGAATTTTAACATTTTTCTTGTATCTACGAACGCCAGTATGCATAAAATTGACCTAAACGTCTCCTTTTCCTATTCTGAGTCGATTCTGCATGCTTTAAGTGCGTTTGGTGGCTCAGAACCATCAAAAAACGTTGAAATATAGTTCAAATTCAATAAAAATCGACAAAAATACAGTTTCTAGCTAAAATTTGATGGTTTCGTTGCACTTTCCGAGCCCGTAGGTTATCTGAGTGGCTTAAAAGTACAAGAAAACACTTCAAAAGTGACGTTTCTGAAGAATTTTAACAGTTTTCTTGTATCTACGAACGCCAGAATGCATAAAATTGACCTAAACGTCTCCTTTTCCTATTCTGAGTCGATTCTGCATGCTTTAAGTGTGTTTGGTGGCTCAGAACCATCAAAAAACGTTGAAATATAGTTCAAATTCAATAAAAATCGACAAAAATACAGTTTCTAGCTAAAATTTGATGGTTTCGTTGCACTTTCCGAGCCCGTAGGGTATCTGAGTGGCTTAAAAGTACAAGAAAACACTTCAAAAGTGACGTTTCTGAAGAATTTTAACAGTTTTCTTGTATCTACGAACGCCAGAATGCATAAAATTGACCTAAACGTCTCCTTTTCCTATTCTGAGTCGATTCTGCATGCTTTAAGTGTGTTTGGTGGCTCAGAACCATCAAAAAACGTTGAAATATAGTTCAAATTCAATAAAAATCGACAAAAATACAGTTTCTAGCTAAAATTTGATGGTTTCGTTGCACTTTCCGAGCCCGTAGGGTATCTGAGTGGCTTAAAAGTACAAGAAAACACTTCAAAAGTGACGTTTCTGAAGAATTTTAACATTTTTCTTGTATCTACGAACGCCAGTATGCATAAAATTGACCTAAACGTCTCCTTTTCCTATTCTGAGTCGATTCTGCATGCTTTAAGTGCGTTTGGTGGCTCAGAACCATCAAAAAACGTTGAAATATAGTTCAAATTCAATAAAAATCGACAAAAATACAGTTTCTAGCTAAAATTTGATGGTTTCGTTGCACTTTCCGAGCCCGTAGGTTATCTGAGTGGCTTAAAAGTACAAGAAAACACTTCAAAAGTGACGTTTCTGAAGAATTTTAACAGTTTTCTTGTATCTACGAACGCCAGAATGCATAAAATTGACCTAAACGTCTCCTTTTCCTATTCTGAGTCGATTCTGCATGCTTTAAGTGTGTTTGGTGGCTCAGAACCATCAAAAAACGTTGAAATATAGTTCAAATTCAATAAAAATCGACAAAAACACAGTTTCTAGCTAAAATTTGATGGTTTCGTTGCACTTTCCGAGCCCGTAGGGTATCTGAGTGGCTTAAAAGTACAAGAAAACACTTCAAAAGTGACGTTTCTGAAGAATTTTAACAGTTTTCTTGTATCTACGAACGCCAGAATGCATAAAATTGACCTAAACGTCTCCTTTTCCTATTCTGAGTCGATTCAGCATGCTTTAAGTGTGTTTGGTGGCTCAGAACCATCAAAAAACGTTGAAATATAGTTCAAATTCAATAAAAATCGACAAAAATACAGTTTCTAGCTAAAATTTGATGGTTTCGTTGCACTTTCCGAGCCCGTGGGGTATCTGAGTGGCTTAAAAGTACAAGAAAACACTTCAAAAGTGACGTTTCTGAAGAATTTTAACAGTTTTCTTGTATCTACGAACGCCAGAATGCATAAAATTGACCTAAACGTCTCCTTTTCCTATTCTGAGTCGATTCTGCATGCTTTAAGTGTGTTTGGTGGCTCAGAACCATCAAAAAACGTTGAAATATAGTTCAAATTCAATAAAAATCGACAAAAATACAGTTTCTAGCTAAAATTTGATGGTTTCGTTGCACTTTCCGAGCCCGTAGGGTATCTGAGTGGCTTAAAAGTACAAGAAAACACTTCAAAAGTGACGTTTCTGAAGAATTTTAACAGTTTTCTTGTATCTACGAACGCCAGAATGCATAAAATTGACCTAAACGTCTCATTTTCCTATTCTGAGTCGATTCTGCATGCTTTAAGTGTGTTTGGTGGCTCAGAACCATCAAAAAACGTTGAAATATAGTTCAAATTCAATAAAAATCGACAAAAATACAGTTTCTAGCTAAAATTTGATGGTTTCGTTGCACTTTCCGAGCCCGTAGGGTATCTGAGTGGCTTAAAAGTACAAGAAAACACTTCAAAAGTGACGTTTCTGAAGAATTTTAACAGTTTTCTTGTATCTACGAACGCCAGAATGCATAAAATTTACCTAAACGTCTCGTTTTCCTATTCTGAGTCGATTCTGCATGCTTTAAGTGTGTTTGGTGGCTCAGAACCATCAAAAAACGTTGAAATATAGTTCAAATTCAATAAAAATCGACAAAAATACAGTTTCTAGCTAAAATTTGATGGTTTCGTTGCACTTTCCGAGCCCGTAGGGTATCTGAGTGGCTCAAAAGTACAAGAAAACACTTCAAAAGTGACGTTTCTGAAGAATTTTAACAGTTTTCTTGTATCTACGAACGCCAGAATGCATAATTTGACCTAAACGTCTCCTTTTCCTATTCTGAGTCGATTCTGCATGCTTTAAGTGCGTTTGGTGGCTCAGAACCATCAAAAAACGTTGAAATATAGTTCAAATTCAATAAAAATCGACAAAAATACAGTTTCTAGCTAAAATTTGATGGTTTCGTTGCACTTTCCGAGCCCGTAGGTTATCTGAGTGGCTTAAAAGTACAAGAAAACACTTCAAAAGTGACGTTTCTGAAGAATTTTAACAGTTTTCTTGTATCTACGAACGCCAGAATGCATAAAATTGACCTAAACGTCTCCTTTTCCTATTCTGAGTCGATTCTGCATGCTGTAAGTGTGTTTGGTGGCTCAGAACCATCAAAAAAACGTTGAAATATAGTTCAAATTCAATAAAAATCGACAAAAATACAGTTTCTAGCTAAAATTTTATGGTTTCGTTGCACTTTCCGAGCCCGTAGGGTATCTGAGTGGCTTAAAAGTACAAGAAAACACTTCAAAAGTGACGTTTCTGAAGAATTTTAACAGTTTTCTTGTATCTACGAACGCCAGAATGCATAAAATTGACCTAAACGTCTCCTTTTCCTATTCTGAGTCGATTCTGCATGCTTTAAGTGTGTTTGGTGGCTCAGAACCATCAAAAAACGTTGAAATATAGTTCAAATTCAATAAAAATCGACAAAAATACAGTTTCTAGCTAAAATTTGATGGTTTCGTTGCACTTTCCGAGCCCGTGGGGTATCTGAGTGGCTTAAAAGTACAAGAAAACACTTCAAAAGTGACGTTTCTGAAGAATTTTAACAGTTTTCTTGTATCTACGAACGCAAGAATGCATAAAATTGACCTAAACGTCTCCTTTTCCTATTCTGAGTCGATTCTGCATGCTTTAAGTGTGTTTGGTGGCTCAGAACCATCAAAAAACGTTGAAATATAGTTCAAATTCAATAAAAATCGACAAAAATACAGTTTCTAGCTAAAATTTGATGGTTTCGTTGCACTTTCCGAGCCCGTAGGGTATCTGAGTGGCTTAAAAGTACAAGAAAACACTTCAAAAGTGACGTTTCTGAAGAATTTTAACAGTTTTCTTGTATCTACGAACGCCAGAATGCATAAAATTGACCTAAACGTCTCATTTTCCTATTCTGAGTCGATTCTGCATGCTTTAAGTGTGTTTGGTGGCTCAGAACCATCAAAAAACGTTGAAATATAGTTCAAATTCAATAAAAATCGACAAAAATACAGTTTCTAGCTAAAATTTGATGGTTTCGTTGCACTTTCCGAGCCCGTAGGGTATCTGAGTGGCTTAAAAGTACAAGAAAACACTTCAAAAGTGACGTTTCTGAAGAATTTTAACAGTTTTCTTGTATCTACGAACGCCAGAATGCATAAAATTTACCTAAACGTCTCGTTTTCCTATTCTGAGTCGATTCTGCATGCTTTAAGTGTGTTTGGTGGCTCAGAACCATCAAAAAACGTTGAAATATAGTTCAAATTCAATAAAAATCGACAAAAATACAGTTTCTAGCTAAAATTTGATGGTTTCGTTGCACTTTCCGAGCCCGTAGGGTATCTGAGTGGCTCAAAAGTACAAGAAAACACTTCAAAAGTGACGTTTCTGAAGAATTTTAACAGTTTTCTTGTATCTACGAACGCCAGAATGCATAAAATTGACCTAAACTTCTCCTTTTCCTATTCTGAGTCGATTCTGCATGCTTTAAGTGTGTTTGGTGGCTCAGAACCATCAAAAAACGTTGAAATATAGTTCAAATTCAATAAAAATCGACAAAAATACAGTTTCTAGCTAAAATTTGATGGTTTCGTTGCACTTTCCGAGCCCGTAGGGTATCTGAGTGGCTTAAAAGTACAAGAAAACACTTCAAAAGTGACGTTTCTGAAGAATTTTAACAGTTTTCTTGTATCTACGAACGCCAGAATGCATAAAATTGACCTAAACGTCTCCTTTTCCTATTCTGAGTCGATTCTGCATGCTTTAAGTGTGTTTGGTGGCTCAGAACCATCAAAAAACGTTGAAATATAGTTCAAATTCAATAAAAATCGACAAAAATACAGTTTCTAGCTAAAATTTGATGGTTTCGTTGCACTTTCCGAGCCCGTAGGGTATCTGAGTGGCTTAAAAGTACAAAAAAACACTTCAAAAGTGACGTTTCTGAAGAATTTTAACAGTTTTCTTGTATCTACGAACGCCAGAATGCATAAAATTGACCTAAACGTCTCCTTTTCCAATTCTGAGTCGATTCTGCATGCTTTAAGTGTGTTTGGTGGCTCAGAACCATGAAAAAACGTTGAAATATAGTTCAAATTCAATAAAAATCGACAAAAATACAGTTTCTAGCTAAAATTTGATGGTTTCGTTGCACTTTCCGAGCCCGTAGGGTATCTGAGTGGCTTAAAAGTACAAGAAAACACTTCAAAAGTGACGTTTCTGAAGAATTTTAACAGTTTTCTTGTATCTACGAACGCCAGAATGCATAAAATTGACCTAAACGTCTCCTTTTCCTATTCTGAGTCGATTCTGCATGCTTTAAGTGTGTTTGGTGGCTCAGAACCATCAAAAAACGTTGAAATATAGTTCAAATTCAATAAAAATCGACAAAAATACAGTTTCTAGCTAAAATTTGATGGTTTCGTTGCACTTTCCGAGCCCGTAGGGTATCAGAGTGGCTTAAAAGTACAAGAAAACAGTTCAAAAGTGACGTTTCTGAAGAATTTTAACAGTTTTCTTGTATCTACGAACACCAGAATGCATAAAATTGACCCAAACGTCTCCTTTTCCTATTCTGAGTCGATTCTGCATGCTTTAAGTGTGTTTGGGGGCTCAGAACCATCAAAAAACGTTGAAATATTGTTCAAATTCAATAAAAATCGACAAAAATAAAGTTTCTAGCTAAAATTTGATGGTTTCGTTGCACTTTCCGAGCCCGTAGGGTATCTGAGTGGCTTAAAAGTACAAGAAAACACTTCAAAAGTGACGTTTCTGAAGAATTTTAACAGTTTTCTTGTATCTACGAACGCCAGAATGCATAAAATTGACCTAAACGTCTCCTTTTCCTATTCTGAGTCGATTCTGCATGCTTTAAGTGTGTTTGGTGGCTCAGAACCATCAAAAAACGTTGAAATATAGTTCAAATTCAATAAAAATCGACAAAAATACAGTTTCTAGCTAAAATTTGATGGTTTCGTTGCACTTTCCGAGCCCGTAGGGTATCTGAGTGGCTTAAAAGTACAAGAAAACACTTCAAAAGTGACGTTTCTGAAGAATTTTAACAGTTTTCTTGTATCTACGAACGCCAGAACGCATAAAATTGACCTAAACGTCTCCTTTTCCTATTCTGAGTCGATTCTGCATGCTTTAAGTGTGTTTGGTGGCTCAGAACCATCAAAAAACGTTGAAATATAGTTCAAATTCAAAAAAAATCGACAAAAATACAGTTTCTAGCTAAAATTTGATGGTTTCGTTGCACTTTCCGAGCCCGTAGGGTATCTGAGTGGCTTAAAAGTACAAGAAAACACTTCAAAAGTGACGTTTCTGAAGAATTTTAACAGTTTTCTTGTATCTACGAACGCCAGAATGCATAAAATTGACCTAAACGTCTCCTTTTCCTATTCTGAGTCGATTCTGCATGCTTTAAGTGTGTTTGGTGGCTCAGAACCATCAAAAAACGTTGAAATATAGTTCAAATTCAATAAAAATCGACAAAAATACAGTTTCTAGCTAAAATTTGATGGTTTCGTTGCACTTTCCGAGCCCGTAGGGTATCTGAGTGGCTTAAAAGTACAAGAAAACACTTCAAAAGTGACGTTTCTGAAGAATTTTAACAGTTTTCTTGTATCTACGAACGCCAGAATGCATAAAATTGACCTAAACGTCTCCTTTTCCTATTCTGAGTCGATTCTGCATGCTTTAAGTGTGTTTGGTGGCTCAGAACCATCAAAAAACGTTGAAATATAGTTCAAATTCAATAAAAATCGACAAAAATACAGTTTCTAGCTAAAATTTGATGGTTTTCGTTGCACTTTCCGAGCCCGTAGGGTATCAGAGTGGCTTAAAAGTACAAGAAAACAGTTCAAAAGTGACGTTTCTGAAGAATTTTAACAGTTTTCTTGTATCTACGAACACCAGAATGCATAAAATTGACCTAAACGTCTCCTTTTCCTATTCTGAGTCGATTCTGCATGCTTTAAGTGTGTTTGGGGGCTCAGAACCATCAAAAAACGTTGAAATATTGTTCAAATTCAATAAAAATCGACAAAAATAAAGTTTCTAGCTAAAATTTGATGGTTTCGTTGCACTTTCCGAGCCCGTAGGGTATCTGAGTGGCTTAAAAGTACAAGAAAACACTTCAAAAGTGACGTTTCTGAAGAATTTTAACAGTTTTCTTGTATCTACGAACGCCAGAATGCATAAAATTGACCTAAACGTCTCCTTTTCCTATTCTGAGTCGATTCTGCATGCTTTAAGTGTGTTTGGTAGCTCAGAACCATCAAAAAACGTTGAAATATAGTTCAAATTCAATAAAAATCGACAAAAATACAGTTTCTAGCTAAAATTTGATGGTTTCGTTGCACTTTCCGAGCCCGTAGGGTATCTGAGTGGCTTAAAAGTACAAGAAAACACTTCAAAAGTGACGTTTCTGAAGAATTTTAACAGTTTTCTTGTATCTACGAACGCCAGAACGCATAAAATTGACCTAAACGTCTCCTTTTCCTATTCTGAGTCGATTCTGCATGCTTTAAGTGTGTTTGGTGGCTCAGAACCATCAAAAAACGTTGAAATATAGTTCAAATTCAATAAAAATCGACAAAAATACAGTTTCTAGCTAAAATTTGATGGTTTCGTTGCACTTTCCGAGCCCGTAGGGTATCTGAGTGGCTTAAAAGTACAAGAAAACACTTCAAAAGTGACGTTTCTGAAGAATTTTAACAGTTTTCTTGTATCTACGAACGCCAGAATGCATAAAATTGACCTAAACGTCTCCTTTTCCTATTCTGAGTCGATTCTGCATGCTTTAAGTGTGTTTGGTGGCTCAGAACCATCAAAAAACGTTGAAATATAGTTCAAATTCAATAAAAATCGACAAAAATACAGTTTCTAGCTAAAATTTGATGGTTTCGTTGCACTTTCCGAGCCCGTAGGGTATCTGAGTGGCTTAAAAGTACAAGAAAACACTTCAAAAGTGACGTTTCTGAAGAATTTTAACAGTTTTCTTGTATCTACGAACGCCAGAATGCATAAAATTGACCTAAACGTCTCCTTTTCCTATTCTGAGTCGATTCTGCATGCTTTAAGTGTGTTTGGTGGCTCAGAACCATCAAAAAACGTTGAAATATAGTTCAAATTCAAAAAAAATCGACAAAAATACAGTTTCTAGCTAAAATTTGATGGTTTCGTTGCACTTTCCGAGCCCGTTGAGGTATCTGAGTGGCTTAAAAGTACAAGAAAACACTTCAAAAGTGACGTTTCTGAAGAATTTTAACAGTTTTCTTGTATCTACGAACGCCAGAATGCATAAAATTGACCTAAACGTCTCCTTTTCCTATTCTGAGTCGATTCTGCATGCTTTAAGTGTGTTTGGTGGCTCAGAACCATCAAAAAACGTTGAAATATAGTTCAAATTCAATAAAAATCGACATAAATACAGTTTCTAGCTAAAATTTGATGGTTTCGTTGCACTTTCCGAGCCCGTAGGGTATCTGAGTGGCTTAAAAGTACAAGAAAACACTTCAAAAGTGACGTTTCTGAAGAATTTTAACAGTTTTCTTGTATCTACGAACGCCAGAATGCATAAAATTGACCTAAACGTCTCCTTTTCCTATTCTGAGTCGATTCTGCATGCTTTAAGTGTGTTTGGTGGCTCAGAACCATCAAAAAACGTTGAAATATAGTTCAAATTCAATAAAAATCGACAAAAATACAGTTTCTAGCTAAAATTTGATGGTTTCGTTGCACTTTCCGAGCCCGTAGGGTATCTGAGTGGCTTAAAAGTACAAGAAAACACTTCAAAAGTGACGTTTCTGAAGAATTTTAACAGTTTTCTTGTATCTACGAACGCCAGAATGCATAAAATTGACCTAAACGTCTCCTTTTCCTATTCTGAGTCGATTCTGCATGCTTTAAGTGTGTTTGGTGGCTCAGAACCATCAAAAAACGTTGAAATATAGTTCAAATTCAATAAAAATCGACAAAAATACAGTTTCTAGCTAAAATTTGATGGTTTCGTTGCACTTTCCGAGCCCGTAGGGTATCTAAGTGGCTTAAAAGTACAAGAAAACACTTCAAAAGTGACGTTTCTGAAGAATTTTAACAGTTTTCTTTTATCTACGAACGCCAGAATGCATAAAATTGACCTAAACGTCTCCTTTTCCTATTCTGAGTCGATTCTGCATGCTTTAAGTGTGTTTGGTGGCTCAGAACCATCAAAAAACGTTGAAATATAGTTCAAATTCAATAAAAATCGACAAAAATACAGTTTCTAGCTAAAATTTGATGGTTTCGTTGCACTTTCCGAGCCCGTAGGGTATCTGAGTGGCTTAAAAGTCCAAGAAAACACTTCAAAAGTGACGTTTCTGAAGAATTTTAACAGTTTTCTTGTATCTACGAACGCCAGAATGCATAAAAGTGACCTAAACGTCTCCTTTTCCTATTCTGAGTCGATTCTGCATGCTTTAAGTGTGTTTGGTGGCTCAGAACCATCAAAAAACGTTGAAATATAGTTCAAATTCAATAAAAATCGACAAAAATACAGTTTCTAGCTAAAATTTGATGGTTTCGTTGCACTTTCCGAGCCCGTAGGGTATCTGAGTGGCTTAAAAGTACAAGAAAACACATCAAAAGTGACGTTTCTGAAGAATTTTAACAGTTTTCTTGTATCTACGAACGCCAGAATGCATAAAATTGACCTAAACGTCTCCTTTTCCTATTCTGAGTCGATTCTGCATGCTTTAAGTGTGTCTGGTGGCTCAGAACCATCAAAAAACGTTGAAATATAGTTCAAATTCACTAAAAATCGACAAAAATACAGTTTCTAGCTAAAATTTGATGGTTTCGTTGCACTTTCCGAGCCCGTAGGGTATCTGAGTGGCTTAAAAGTACAAGAAAACACTTCAAAAGTGACGTTTCTGAAGAATTTTAACAGTTTTCTTGTATCTACGAACGCCAGAATGCATAAAATTGACCTAAACGTCTCCTTTTCCTATTCTGAGTCGATTCTGCATGCTTTAAGTGTGTTTGGTGGCTCAGAACCATCAAAAAACGTTGAAATATAGTTCAAATTCAATAAAAATCGAAAAAATACAGTTTCTAGCTAAAATTTGATGGTTTCGTTGCACTTTCCGAGCCCGTAGGTTATCTGAGTGGCTTAAAAGTACAAGAAAACACTTCAAAAGTGACGTTTCTGAAGAATTTTAACAGTTTTCTTGTATCTACGAACGCCAGAATGCATAAAATTGACCTAAACGTCTCCTTTTCCTATTCTGAGTCGATTCTGCATGCTTTAAGTGTGTTTGGTGGCTCAGAACCATCAAAAAACGTTGAAATATAGTTCAAATTCAATAAAAATCGACAAAAATACAGTTTCTAGCTAAAATTTGATGGTTTCGTTGCACTTTCCGAGCCCGTAGGGTATCTGAGTGGCTTAAAAGTACAAGAAAACACTTCAAAAGTGACGTTTCTGAAGAATTTTAACAGTTTTCTTGTATCTACGAACGCCAGAATGCATAAAATTGACCTAAACGTCTCCTTTTCCTATTCTGAGTCGATTCTGCATGCTTTAAGTGTGTTTGGTGGCTCAGAACCATCAAAAAACGTTGAAATATAGTTCAAATTCAATAAAAATCGACAAAAATACAGTTTCTAGCTAAAATTTGATGGTTTCGTTGCACTTTCCGAGCCCGTAGGGTATCTGAGTGGCTTAAAAGTACAAAAAAACACTTCAAAAGTGACGTTTCTGAAGAATTTTAACAGTTTTCTTGTATCTACGAACGCCAGAATGCATAAAATTGACCTAAACGTCTCCTTTTCCTATTCTGAGTCGATTCTGCATGCTTTAAGTGTGTTTGGTGGCTCAGAACCATGAAAAAACGTTGAAATATAGTTCAGATTCAATAAAAATCGACAAAAATACAGTTTCTAGCTAAAATTTGATGGTTTCGTTGCACTTTCCGAGCCCGTAGGGTATCTGAGTGGCTTAAAAGTACAAGAAAACACTTCAAAAGTGACGTTTCTGAAGAATTTTAACAGTTTTCTTGTATCTACGAACGCCAGAATGCATAAAATTGACCTAAACGTCTCCTTTTCCTATTCTGAGTCGATTCTGCATGCTTTAAGTGTGTTTGGTGGCTCAGAACCATCAAAAAACGTTGAAATATAGTTCAAATTCAATAAAAATCGACAAAAATACAGCTTCTAGCTAAAATTTGATGGTTTCGTTGCACTTTCCGAGCCCGTAGGGTATCTGAGTGGCTTAAAAGTACAAGAAAACACTTCAAAAGTGACGTTTCTGAAGAATTTTAACAGTTTTCTTGTATCTACGAAAGCCAGAATGCATAAAATTGACCTAAACGTCTCCTTTTCCTATTCTGAGTCGATTCTGAATGCTTTAAGTGTGTTTGGTGGCTCAGAACCATCAAAAAACGTTGAAATATAGTTCAAATTCAATAAAAATCGACAAAAATACAGTTTCTAGCTAAAATTTGATGGTTTCGTTGCACTTTCCGAGCCCGTAGGATATCTGAGTGGCTTAAAAGTACAAGAAAACACTTCAAAAGTGACGTTTCTGAAGAATTTTAACAGTTTTCTTGTATCTACGAACGCCAGAATGCATAAAATTGACCTAAACGTCTCCTTTTCCTATTCTGAGTCGATTCTGCATGCTTTAAGTGTGTTTGGTGGCTCAGAACCATCAAAAAACGTTGAAATATAGTTCAAATTCAATAAAAATCGACAAAAATACAGTTTCTAGCTAAAATTTGATGGTTTCGTTGCACTTTCCGAGCCCGTAGGGTATCTGAGTGGCTTAAAAGTACAAGAAAACACCTCAAAAGTGACGTTTCTGAAGAATTTTAACAGTTTTCTTGTATCAACGAAAGCCAGAATGCATAAAATTGACCTAAACGTCTCCTTTTCCTATTCTGAGTCGATTCTGCATGCTTTAAGTGTGTTTGGTGGCTCAGAACCATCAAAAAACTTTGAAATATAGTTCAAATTCAATAAAAATCGACAAAAATACAGTTTCTAGCTAAAATTTGATGGTTTCGTTGCACTTTCCGAGCCCGTAGGGTATCTGAGTGGCTTAAAAGTACAAGAAAACACTTCAAAAGTGACGTTTCTGAAGAATTTTAACAGTTTTCTTGTATCTACGAACGCCAGAATGCATAAAATTGACCTAAACGTCTCCTTTTCCTATTCTGAGTCGATTCTGCATGCTTTAAGTGTGTTTGGTGGCTCAGAACCATCAAAAAACGTTGAAATATAGTTCAAATTCAATAAAAATCGACAAAAATACAGTTTCTAGCTAAAATTTGATGGTTTCGTTGCACTTTCCGAGCCCGTAGGGTATCTGAGTGGCTTAAAAGTACAAAAAAACACTTCAAAAGTGACGTTTCTGAAGAATTTTAACAGTTTTCTTGTATCTACGAACGCCAGAATGCATAAAATTGACCTAAACGTCTCCTTTTCCTATTCTGAGTCGATTCTGCATGCTTTAAGTGTGTTTGGTGGCTCAGAACCATGAAAAAACGTTGAAATGTAGTTCAAATTCAATAAAAATCGACAAAAATACAGTTTCTAGCTAAAATTTGATGGTTTCGTTGCACTTTCCGAGCCCGTAGGGTATCTGAGTGGCTTAAAAGTACAAGAAAACACTTCAAAAGTGACGTTTCTGAAGAATTTTAACAGTTTTCTTGTATCAACGAACGCCAGAATGCATAAAATTGACCTAAACGTCTCCTTTTCCTATTCTGAGTCGATTCTGCATGCTTTAAGTGTGTTTGGTGGCTCAGAACCATCAAAAAACGTTGAAATATAGTTCAAATTCAATAAAAATCGACAAAAATACAGTTTCTAGCTAAAATTTGATGGTTTCGTTGCACTTTCCGAGCCCGTAGGGTATCTGAGTGGCTTAAAAGTACAAGAAAACACTTCAAAAGTGACGTTTCTGAAGAATTTTAACAGTTTTCTTGTATCTACGAAAGCCAGAATGCATAAAATTGACCTAAACGTCTCCTTTTCCTATTCTGAGTCGATTCTGAATGCTTTAAGTGTGTTTGGTGGCTCAGAACCATCAAAAAACGTTGAAATATAGTTCAAATTCAATAAAAATCGACAAAAATACAGTTTCTAGCTAAAATTTGATGGTTTCGTTGCACTTTCCGAGCCCGTAGGGTATCTGAGTGGCTTAAAAGTACAAAAAAACACTTCAAAAGTGACGTTTCTGAAGAATTTTAACAGTTTTCTTGTATCTACGAACGCCAGAATGCATAAAATTGACCTAAACGTCTCCTTTTCCTATTCTGAGTCGATTCTGCATGCTTTAAGTGTGTTTGGTGGCTCAGAACCATGAAAAAACGTTGAAATATAGTTCAAATTCAATAAAAATCGACAAGAATACAGTTTCTAGCTAAAATTTGATGGTTTCGTTGCACTTTCCGAGCCCGTTGGGTATCTGAGTGGCTTAAAAGTACAAAAAAACACTTCAAAAGTGACGTTTCTGAAGAATTTTAACAGTTTTCTTGTATCTACGAACGCCAGAATGCATAAAATTGACCTAAACGTCTCCTTTTCCTATTCTGAGTCGATTCTGCATGCTTTAAGTGTGTTTGGTGGCTCAGAACCATGAAAAAACGTTGAAATATAGTTCAAATTCAATAAAAATCGACAAAAATACAGTTTCTAGCTAAAATTTGATGGTTTCGTTGCACTTTCCGAGCCCGTAGGGTATCTGAGTGGCTTAAAAGTACAAGAAAACACTTCAAAAGTGACGTTTCTGAAGAATTTTAACAGTTTTCTTGTATCTACGAACGCCAGAATGCATAAAATTGACCTAAACGTCTCCTTTTCCTATTCTGAGTCGATTCTGCAGGCTTTAAGTGTGTTTGGTGGCTCAGAACCATCAAAAAACGTTGAAATATAGTTCAAATTCAATAAAAATCGACAAAAATACAGTTTCTAGCTAAAATTTGATGGTTTCGTTGCACTTTCCGAGCCCGTAGGGTATCTAAGTGGCTTAAAAGTACAAGAAAACACTTCAAAAGTGACGTTTCTGAAGAATTTTAACAGTTTTCTTGTATCTACGAAAGCCAGAATGCATAAAGTTGACCTAAACGTCTCCTTTTCCTATTCTGAGTCGATTCTGAATGCTTTAAGTGTGTTTGGTGGCTCAGAACCATCAAAAAACGTTGAAATATAGTTCAAATTCAATAAAAATCGACAAAAATACAGTTTCTAGCTAAAATTTGATGGTTTCGTTGCACTTTCCGAGCCCGTAGGGTATCTGAGTGGCTTAAAAGTACAAGAAAACACTTCAAAAGTGACGTTTCTGAAGAATTTTAACAGTTTTCTTGTATCTACGAACGCCAGAATGCATAAAATTGACCTAAACGTCTCCTTTTCCTATTCTGAGTCGATTCTGCATGCTTTAAGTGTGTTTGGTGGCTCAGAACCATCAAAAAACGTTGAAATATAGTTCAAATTCAAAAAAAATCGACAAAAATACAGTTTCTAGCTAAAATTTGATGGTTTCGTTGCACTTTCCGAGCCCGTAGGGTATCTGAGTGACTTAAAAGTACAAGAAAACACTTCAAAAGTGACGTTTCTGAAGAATTTTAACAGTTTTCTTGTATCTACGAACGCCAGAATGCATAAAATTGACCTAAACGTCTCCTTTTCCTATTCTGAGTCGATTCTGCATGCTTTAAGTGTGTTTGGTGGCTCAGAACCATCAAAAAACGTTGAAATATAGTTCAAATTCAATAAAAATCGACAAAAACACAGTTTCTAGCTAAAATTTGATGGTTTCGTTGCACTTTCCGAGCCCGTAGGGTATCTGAGTGGCTTAAAAGTACAAGAAAACACTTCAAAACTGACGTTTCTGAAGAATTTTAACAGTTTTCTTGTATCTACGAACGCCAGAATGCATAAAATTGACCTAAACGTCTCCTTTTCCTATTCTGAGTCGATTCTGCATGCTTTAAGTGTGTTTGGTGGCTCAGAACCATCAAAAAACGTTGAAATATAATTCAAATTCAATAAAAATCGATAAAAATACAGTTTCTAGCTAAAATTTGATGGTTTCGTTGCACTTTCCGAGCCCGTAGGGTATCTGAGTGGCTTAAAAGTACAAGAAAACACTTCAAAAGTGACGTTTCTGAAGAATTTTAACAGTTTTCTTGTATCTACGAACGCCAGAATGCATAAAATTGACCTAAACGTCTCCTTTTCCTATTCTGAGTCGATTCTGCATGCTTTAAGTGTGTTTGGTGGCTCAGAACCATCAAAAAACGTTGAAATATAGTTCAAATTCAATAAAAATCGACAAAAATACAGTTTCTAGCTAAAATTTGATGGTTTCGTGGCACTTTCCGAGCCCGTAGGGTATCTGAGTGGCTTAAAAGTCCAAGAAAACACTTCAAAAGTGACGTTTCTGAAGAATTTTAACAGTTTTCTTGTATCTACGAACGCCAGAATGCATAAAATTGACCTAAACGTCTCCTTTTCCTATTCTGAGTCGATTCTGCATGCTTTAAGTGTGTTTGGTGGCTCAGAACCATCAAAAAACGTTGAAATATAGTTCAAATTCAATAAAAATCGACAAAAATACAGTTTCTAGCTAAAATTTGATGGTTTCGTGGCACTTTCCGAGCCCGTAGGGTATCTGAGTGGCTTAAAAGTCCAAGAAAACACTTCAAAAGTGACGTTTCTGAAGAATTTTAACAGTTTTCTTGTATCTACGAACGCCAGAATGCATAAAAGTGACCTAAACGTCTCCTTTTCCTATTCTGAGTCGATTCTGCATGCTTTAAGTGTGTTTGGTGGCTCAGAACCATCAAAAAACGTTGAAATATAGTTCAAATTCAATAAAAATCGACAAAAATACAGTTTCTAGCTAAAATTTGATGGTTTCGTTGCACTTTCCGAGCCCGTAGGGTATCTGAGTGGCTTAAAAGTACAAGAAAACACTTCAAAAGTGACGTTTCTGAAGAATTTTAACAGTTTTCTTGTATCTACGAACGCCAGAATGCATAAAATTGACCTAAACGTCTCCTTTTCCTATTCTGAGTCGATTCTGCATGCTTTAAGTGTGTTTGGTGGCTCAGAACCATCAAAAAACGTTGAAATATAGTTCAAATTCAATAAAAATCGACAAAAACACAGTTTCTAGCTAAAATTTGATGGTTTCGTTGCACTTTCCGAGCCCGTAGGGTATCTGAGTGGCTTAAAAGTACAAGAAAACACTTCAAAAGTGACGTTTCTGAAGAATTTTAACAGTTTTCTTGTATCTACGAACGCCAGAATGCATAAAATTGACCTAAACGTCTCCTTTTCCTATTCTGAGTCGATTCTGCATGCTTTAAGTGTGTTTGGTGGCTCAGAACCATCAAAAAACGTTGAAATATAGTTCAAATTCAATAAAAATCGACAAAAATACAGTTTCTAGCTAAAATTTGATGGTTTCGTTGCACTTTCCGAGCCCGTAGGGTATCTGAGTGGCTTAAAAGTACAAGAAAACACTTCAAAAGTGACGTTTCTGAAGAATTTTAACAGTTTTCTTGTATCTACGAACGCCAGAATGCATAAAATTGACCTAAACGTCTCCTTTTCCTATTCTGAGTCGATTCTGCATGCTTTAAGTGTGTTTGGTGGCTCAGAACCATCAAAAAACGTTGAAATATAGTTCAAATTCAATAAAAATCGACAAAAATACAGTTTCTAGCTAAAATTTGATGGTTTCGTTGCACTTTCCGAGCCCGTAGGGTATCTGAGTGGCTTAAAAGTACAAGAAAACACTTCAAAAGTGACGTTTCTGAAGAATTTTAACAGTTTTCTTGTATCTACGAACGCCAGAATGCATAAAATTGACCTAAACGTCTCCTTTTCCTATTCTGAGTCGATTCTGCATGCTTTAAGTGTGTTTGGTGGCTCAGAACCATCAAAAAACGTTGAAATATAGTTCAAATTCAATAAAAATCAACAAAAATACAGTTTCTAGCTAAAATTTGATGGTTTCGTTGCATTTTCCGAGCCCGTCGGGTATCTGAGTGGCTTAAAAGTACAAGAAAACACTTCAAAAGTGACGTTTCTGAAGAATTTTAACAGTTTTCTTGTATCTACGAACGCCAGAATGCATAAAATTGACCTAAACGTCTCCTTTTCCTATTCTGAGTCGATTCTGCATGCTTTAAGTGTGTTTGGTGGCTCAGAACCATCAAAAAACGTTGAAATATAGTTCAAATTCAATAAAAATCGACAAAAATACAGTTTCTAGCTAAAATTTGATGGTTTCGTTGCACTTTCCGAGCCCGTTGGGTATCTGAGTGGCTTAAAAGTCCAAGAAAACACTTCAAAAGTGACGTTTCTGAAGAATTTTAACAGTTTTCTTGTATCTACGAACGCCAGAATGCATAAAAGTGACCTAAACGTCTCCTTTTCCTATTCTGAGTCGATTCTGCATGCTTTAAGTGTGTTTGGTGGCTCAGAACCATCAAAAAACGTTGAAATATAGTTCAAATTCAATAAAAATCGACAAAAATACAGTTTCTAGCTAAAATTTGATGGTTTCGTTGCACTTTCCGAGCCCGTAGGGTATCTGAGTGGCTTAAAAGTACAAGAAAACACATCAAAAGTGACGTGTATGAAGAATTTTAACAGTTTTCTTGTATCTACGAACGCCAGAATGCATAAAATTGACCTAAACGTCTCCTTTTCCTATTCTGAGTCGATTCTGCATGCTTTAAGTGTGTTTGGTGGCTCAGAACCATCAAAAAACGTTGAAATATAGTTCAAATTCAATAAAAATCGACAAAAATACAGTTTCTAGCTAAAATTTGATGGTTTCGTTGCACTTTCCGAGCCCGTAGGGTATCTGAGTGGCTTAAAAGTACAAGAAAACACTTCAAAAGTGACGTTTCTGAAGAATTTTAACAGTTTTCTTGTATCTACGAACGCCAGAATGCATAAAATTGACCTAAACGTCTCCTTTTCCTATTCTGAGTCGATTCTGCATGCTTTAAGTGTGTTTGGTGGCTCAGAACCATCAAAAAACGTTGAAATATAGTTCAAATTCAATAAAAATCGACAAAAACACAGTTTCTAGCTAAAATTTGATGGTTTCGTTGCACTTTCCGAGCCCGTAGGGTATCTGAGTGGCTTAAAAGTACAAGAAAACACTTCAAAAGTGACGTTTCTGAAGAATTTTAACAGTTTTCTTGTATCTACGAACGCCAGAATGCATAAAATTGACCTAAACGTCTCCTTTTCCTATTCTGAGTCGATTCTGCATGCTTTAAGTGTGTTTGGTGGCTCAGAACCATCAAAAAACGTTGAAATATAGTTCAAATTCAATAAAAATCGACAAAAATACAGTTTCTAGCTAAAATTTGATGGTTTCGTTGCACTTTCCGAGCCCGTAGGGTATCTGAGTGGCTTAAAAGTACAAGAAAACACTTCAAAAGTGACGTTTCTGAAGAATTTTAACAGTTTTCTTGTATCTACGAACGCCAGAATGCATAAAAGTGACCTAAACGTCTCCTTTTCCTATTCTGAGTCGATTCTGCATGCTTTAAGTGTGTTTGGTGGCTCAGAACCATCAAAAAACGTTGAAATATAGTTCAAATTCAATAAAAATCGACAAAAATACAGTTTCTAGCTAAAATTTGATGGTTTCGTTGCACTTTCCGAGCCCGTAGGGTATCTGAGTGGCTTAAAAGTACAAGAAAACACATCAAAAGTGACGTTTATGAAGAATTTTAACAGTTTTCTTGTATCTACGAACGCCAGAATGCATAAAATTGACCTAAACGTCTCCTTTTCCTATTCTGAGTCGATTCTGCATGCTTTAAGTGTGTTTGGTGGCTCAGAACCATCAAAAAACGTTGAAATATAGTTCAAATTCAATAAAAATCGACAAAAATACAGTTTCTAGCTAAAATTTGATGGTTTCGTTGCACTTTCCGAGCCCGTAGGGTATCTGAGTGGCTTAAAGGTACAAGAAAACACTTCAAAAGTGACGTTTCTGAAGAATTTTAACAGTTTTCTTGTATCTACGAACGCCAGAATGCATAAAATTGACCTAAACGTCTCCTTTTCCTACTCTGAGTCGATTCTGCATGCTTTAAGTGTGTTTGGTGGCTCAGAACCATCAAAAAACGTTGAAATATAGTTCAAATTCAATAAAAATCGACAAAAATACAGTTTCTAGCTAAAATTTGATGGTTTCGTTGCACTTTCCGAGCCCGTAGGGTATCTGAGTGGCTTAAAAGTACAAAAAAACACTTCAAAAGTGACGTTTCTGAAGAATTTTAACAGTTTTCTTGTATCTACGAACGCCAGAATGCATAAAATTGACCTAAACGTCTCCTTTTCCTATTCTGAGTCGATTCTGCATGCTTTAAGTGTGTTTGGTGGCTCAGAACCATGAAAAAACGTTGAAATATAGTTCAAATTCAATAAAAATCGACAAAAATACAGTTTCTAGCTAAAATTTGATGGTTTCGTTGCACTTTCCGAGCCCGTAGGGTATCTGAGTGGCTTAAAAGTACAAGAAAACACTTCAAAAGTGACGTTTCTGAAGAATTTTAACAGTTTTCTTGTATCTACGAACGCCAGAATGCATAAAATTGACCTAAACGTCTCCTTTTCCTATTCTGAGTCGATTCTGCATGCTTTAAGTGTGTTTGGTGGCTCAGAACCATCAAAAAACGTTGAAATATAGTTCAAATTCAATAAAAATCGACAAAAATACAGTTTCTAGCTAAAATTTGATGGTTTGGTTGCACTTTTCGAGCCCGTGGGGTATCTGAGTGGCTTAAAAGTACAAGAAAACACTTCAAAAGTGACGTTTCTGAAGAATTTTAACAGTTTTCTTGTATCTACGAAAGCCAGAATGCATAAAATTGACCTAAACGTCTCCTTTTCCTATTCTGAGTCGATTCTGAATGCTTTAAGTGTGTTTGGTGGCTCAGAACCATCAAAAAACGTTGAAATATAGTTCAAATTCAATAAAAATCGACAAAAATACAGTTTCTAGCTAAAATTTGATGGTTTCGTTGCACTTTCTGAGCCCGTAGGGTATCTGAGTGGCTTAAAAGTACAAGAAAACACTTCAAAAGTGACGTTTCTGAAGAATTTTAACAGTTTTCTTGTATCTACGAACGCCAGAATGCATAAAATTGACCTAAACGTCTCCTTTTCCTATTCTGAGTTGATTCTGCATGCTTTAAGTGTGTTTGGTGGCTCAGAACCATCAAAAAACGTTGAAATATAGTTCAAATTCAATAAAAATCGACAAAAATACAGTTTCTAGCTAAAATTTGATGGTTTCGTTGCACTTTCCGAGCCCGTAGGGTATCTGAGTGGCTTAAAAGTACAAAAAAACACTTCAAAAGTGACGTTTCTGAAGAATTTTAACAGTTTTCTTGTATCTACGAACGCCAGAATGCATAAAATTGACCTAAACGTCTCCTTTTCCTATTCTGAGTCGATTCTGCATGCTTTAAGTGTGTTTGGTGGCTCAGAACCATGAAAAAACGTTGAAATATAGTTCAAATTCAATAAAAATAGACAAAAATACAGTTTCTAGCTAAAATTTGATGGTTTCGTTGCACTTTCCGAGCCCGTAGGGTATCTGAGTGGCTTAAAAGTACAAGAAAACACTTCAAAAGTGACGTTTCTGAAGAATTTTAACAGTTTTCTTGTATCTACGAACGCCAGAATGCATAAAATTGACCTAAACGTCTCCTTTTCCTATTCTGAGTCGATTCTGCATGCTTTAAGTGTGTTTGGTGGCTCAGAACCATCAAAAAACGTTGTAATATAGTTCAAATTCAAAAAAAATCGACAAAAATACAGTTTCTAGCTAAAATTTGATGGTTTCGTTGCACTTTCCGAGACCGTAGGGTATCTGAGTGACTTAAAAGTACAAGAAAACACTTCAAAAGTGACGTTTCTGTAGAATTTTAACAGTTTTCTTGTATCTACGAACGCCAGAATGCATAAAATTGACCTAAACGTCTCCTTTTCCTATTCTGAGTCGATTCTGCATGCTTTAAGTGTGTTTGGTGGCTCAGAACCATCAAAAAACGTTGAAATATAGTTCAAATTCAATAAAAATCGACAAAAATACAGTTTCTAGCTAAAATTTGATGGTTTCGTTGCACTTTCCGAGCCCGTAGGGTATCTGAGTGGCTTAAAAGTACAAGAAAACACTTCAAAAGTGACGTTTCTGAAGAATTTTAACAGTTTTCTTGTATCTACGAACGCCAGAATGCATAAAATTGACCTAAACGTCTCCTTTTCCTATTCTGAGTCGATTCTGCATGCTTTAAGTGTGTTTGGTGGCTCAGAACCATCAAAAAACGTTGAAATATAGTTCAAATTCAATAAAAATCGACAAAAATACAGTTTCTAGCTAAAATTTGATGGTTTCGTTGCACTTTCCGAGCCCGTAGGGTATCTGAGTGGCTTAAAAGTACAAGAAAACACTTCAAAAGTGACGTTTCTGAAGAATTTTAACAGTTTTCTTGTATCTACGAACGCCAGAATGCATAAAGTTGACCTAAACGTCTCCTTTTCCTATTCTGAGTCGATTCTGCATGCTTTAAGTGTGTTTGGTGGCTCAGAACCATCAAAAAACGTTGAAATATAGTTCAAATTCAATAAAAATCGACAAAAATACAGTTTCTAGCTAAAATTTGATGGTTTCGTTGCACTTTCCGAGCCCGTTGGGTATCTGAGTGGCTTAAAAGTCCAAGAAAACACTTCAAAAGTGACGTTTCTGAAGAATTTTAACAGTTTTCTTGTATCTACGAACGCCAGAATGCATAAAAGTGACCTAAACGTCTCCTTTTCCTATTCTGAGTCGATTCTGCATGCTTTAAGTGTGTTTGGTGGCTCAGAACCATCAAAAAACGTTGAAATATAGTTCAAATTCAATAAAAATCGACAAAAATACAGTTTCTAGCTAAAATTTGATGGTTTCGTTGCACTTTCCGAGCCCGTAGGGTATCTGAGTGGCTTAAAAGTACAAGAAAACACATCAAAAGTGACGTTTATGAAGAATTTTAACAGTTTTCTTGTATCTACGAACGCCAGAATGCATAAAATTGACCTAAACGTCTCCTTTTCCTATTCTGAGTCGATTCTGCATGCTTTAAGTGTGTTTGGTGGCTCAGAACCATCAAAAAACGTTGAAATATAGTTCAAATTCAATAAAAATCGACAAAAATACAGTTTCTAGCTAAAATTTGATGGTTTCGTTGCACTTTCCGAGCCCGTAGGGTATCTGAGTGGCTTAAAAGTACAAGAAAACACTTCAAAAGTGACGTTTCTGAAGAATTTTAACAGTTTTCTTGTATCTACGAACGCCAGAATGCATAAAATTGACCTAAACGTCTCCTTTTCCTACTCTGAGTCGATTCTGCATGCTTTAAGTGTGTTTGGTGGCTCAGAACCATCAAAAAACGTTGAAATATAGTTCAAATTCAATAAAAATCGACAAAAATACAGTTTCTAGCTAAAATTTGATGGTTTCGTTGCACTTTCCGAGCCCGTAGGGTATCTGAGTGGCTTAAAAGTACAAAAAAACACTTCAAAAGTGACGTTTCTGAAGAATTTTAACAGTTTTCTTGTATCTACGAACGCCAGAATGCATAAAATTGACCTAAACGTCTCCTTTTCCTATTCTGAGTCGATTCTGCATGCTTTAAGTGTGTTTGGTGGCTCAGAACCATGAAAAAACGTTGAAATATAGTTCAAATTCAATAAAAATCGACAAAAATACAGTTTCTAGCTAAAATTTGATGGTTTCGTTGCACTTTCCGAGCCCGTAGGGTATCTGAGTGGCTTAAAAGTACAAGAAAACACTTCAAAAGTGACGTTTCTGAAGAATTTTAACAGTTTTCTTGTATCTACGAACGCCAGAATGCATAAAATTGACCTAAACGTCTCCTTTTCCTATTCTGAGTCGATTCTGCATGCTTTAAGTGTGTTTGGTGGCTCAGAACCATCAAAAAACGTTGAAATATAGTTCAAATTCAATAAAAATCGACAAAAATACAGTTTCTAGCTAAAATTTGATGGTTTCGTTGCACTTTCCGAGCCCGTAGGGTATCTGAGTGGCTTAAAAGTACAAGAAAACACTTCAAAAGTGACGTTTCTGAAGAATTTTAACAGTTTTCTTGTATCTACGAACGCCAGAATGCATAAAGTTGACCTAAACGTCTCCTTTTCCTATTCTGAGTCGATTCTGCATGCTTTAAGTGTGTTTGGTGGCTCAGAACCATCAAAAAACGTTGAAATATAGTTCAAATTCAATAAAAATCGACAAAAATACAGTTTCTAGCTAAAATTTGATGGTTTCGTTGCACTTTCCGAGCCCGTAGGGTATCTGAGTGGCTTAAAAGTACAAGAAAACACTTCAAAAGTGACGTTTCTGAAGAATTTTAACAGTTTTCTTGTATCTACGAACGCCAGAATGCATAAAATTGACCTAAACGTCTCCTTTTCCTATTCTGAGTCGATTCTGCATGCTTTAAGTGTGTTTGGTGGCTCAGAACCATCAAAAAACGTTGAAATATAGTTCAAATTCAATAAAAATCGACAAAAATACAGTTTCTAGCTAAAATTTGATGGTTTCGTTGCACTTTCCGAGCCCGTAGGGTATCTGAGTGGCTTAAAAGTCCAAGAAAACACTTCAAAAGTGACGTTTCTGAAGAATTTTAACAGTTTTCTTGTATCTACGAACGCCAGAATGCATAAAAGTGACCTAAACGTCTCCTTTTCCTATTCTGAGTCGATTCTGCATGCTTTAAGTGTGTTTGGTGGCTCAGAACCATCAAAAAACGTTGAAATATAGTTCAAATTCAATAAAAATCGACAAAAATACAGTTTCTAGCTAAAATTTGATGGTTTCGTTGCACTTTCCGAGCCCGTAGGGTATCTGAGTGGCTTAAAAGTACAAGAAAACACTTCAAAAGTGACGTTTCTGAAGAATTTTAACAGTTTTCTTGTATCTACGAACGCCAGAATGCATAAAATTGACCTAAACGTCTCCTTTTCCTATTCTGAGTCGATTCTGCATGCTTTAAGTGTGTTTGGTGGCTCAGAACCATCAAAAAACGTTGAAATATAGTTCAAATTCAAAAAAAATCGACAAAAATACAGTTTCTAGCTAAAATTTGATGGTTTCGTTGCACTTTCCGAGCCCGTAGGGTATCTGAGTGACTTAAAAGTACAAGAAAACACTTCAAAAGTGACGTTTCTGAAGAATTTTAACAGTTTTCTTGTATCTACGAACGCCAGAATGCATAAAATTGACCTAAACGTCTCCTTTTCCTATTCTGAGTCGATTCTGCATGCTTTAAGTGTGTTTGGTGGCTCAGAACCATCAAAAAACGTTGAAATATAGTTCAAATTCAATAAAAATCGACAAAAATACAGTTTCTAGCTAAAATTTGATGGTTTCGTTGCACTTTCCGAGCCCGTAGGGTATCTGAGTGGCTTAAAATTACAAGAAAACACTTCAAAAGTGACGTTTCTGAAGAATTTTAACAGTTTTCTTGTATCTACGAACGCCAGAATGCATAAAATTGACCTAAACGTCTCCTTTTCCTATTCTGAGTCGATTCTGCATGCTTTAAGTGTGTTTGGTGGCTCAGAACCATCAAAAAACGTTGAAATATAGTTCAAATTCAATAAAAATCGACAAAAATACAGTTTCTAGCTAAAATTTGATGGTTTCGTTGCACTTTCCGAGCCCGTAGGGTATCTGAGTGGCTTAAAAGTACAAGAAAACACTTCAAAAGTGACGTTTCTGAAGAATTTTAACAGTTTTCTTGTATCTACGAACGCCAGAATGCATAAAATTGACCTAAACGTCTCCTTTTCCTATTCTGAGTCGATTCTGCATGCTTTAAGTGTGTTTGGTGGCTCAGAACCATCAAGAAACGTTGAAATATAGTTCAAATTCAATAAAAATCGACAAAAATACAGTTTCTAGCTAAAATTTGATGGTTTCGTTGCACTTTCCGAGCCCGTAGGGTATCTGAGTGGCTTAAAAGTACAAGAAAACACTTCAAAAGTGACGTTTCTGAAGAATTTTAACAGTTTTCTTGTATCTACGAACGCCAGAATGCATAAAATTGACCTAAACGTCTCCTTTTCCTATTCTGAGTCGATTCTGCATGCTTTAAGTGTGTTTGGTGGCTCAGAACCATCAAAAAACGTTGAAATATAGTTCAAATTCAATAAAAATCGACAAAAATACAGTTTCTAGCTAAAATTTGATGGTTTCGTTGCACTTTCCGAGCCCGTAGGGTATCTGAGTGGCTTAAAAGTCCAAGAAAACACTTCAAAAGTGACGTTTCTGAAGAATTTTAACAGTTTTCTTGTATCTACGAACGCCAGAATGCATAAAAGTGACCTAAACGTCTCCTTTTCCTATTCTGAGTCGATTCTGCATGCTTTAAGTGTGTTTGGTGGCTCAGAACCATCAAAAAACGTTGAAATATAGTTCAAATTCAATAAAAATCGACAAAAATACAGTTTCTAGCTAAAATTTGATGGTTTCGTTGCACTTTCCGAGCCCGTAGGGTATCTGAGTGGCTTAAAAGTACAAGAAAACACTTCAAAAGTGACGTTTCTGAAGAATTTTAACAGTTTTCTTGTATCTACGAACGCCAGAATGCATAAAATTGACCTAAACGTCTCCTTTTCCTATTCTGAGTCGATTCTGCATGCTTTAAGTGTGTTTGGTGGCTCAGAACCATCAAAAAACGTTGAAATATAGTTCAAATTCAATAAAAATCGACAAAAATACAGTTTCTAGCTAAAATTTGATGGTTTCGTTGCACTTTCCGAGCCCGTAGGGTATCTGAGTGGCTTAAAATTACAAGAAAACACTTCAAAAGTGACGTTTCTGAAGAATTTTAACAGTTTTCTTGTATCTACGAACGCCAGAATGCATAAAATTGACCTAAACGTCTCCTTTTCCTATTCTGAGTCGATTCTGCATGCTTTAAGTGTGTTTGGTGGCTCAGAACCATCAAAAAACGTTGAAATATAGTTCAAATTCAATAAAAATCGACAAAAATACAGTTTCTAGCTAAAATTTGATGGTTTCGTTGCACTTTCCGAGCCCGTAGGGTATCTGAGTGGCTTAAAAGTACAAGAAAACACTTCAAAAGTGACGTTTCTGAAGAATTTTAACAGTTTTCTTGTATCTACGAACGCCAGAATGCATAAAATTGACCTAAACGTCTCCTTTTCCTATTCTGAGTCGATTCTGCATGCTTTAAGTGTGTTTGGTGGCTCAGAACCATCAAAAAACGTTGAAATATAGTTCAAATTCAATAAAAATCGACAAAAATACAGTTTCTAGCTAAAATTTGATGGTTTCGTTGCACTTTCCGAGCCCGTAGGGTATCTGAGTGGCTTAAAAGTACAAGAAAACACTTCAAAAGTGACGTTTCTGAAGAATTTTAACAGTTTTCTTGTATCTACGAACGCCAGAATGCATAAAATTGACCTAAACGTCTCCTTTTCCTATTCTGAGTCGATTCTGCATGCTTTAAGTGTGTTTGGTGGCTCAGAACCATCAAAAAACGTTGAAATATAGTTCAAATTCAATAAAAATCGACAAAAATACAGTTTCTAGCTAAAATTTGATGGTTTCGTTGCACTTTCCGAGCCCGTAGGGTATCTGAGTGGCTTAAAAGTACAAGAAAACACATCAAAAGTGACGTTTCTGAAGAATTTTAACAGTTTTCTTGTATCTACGAACGCCAGAATGCATAAAATTGACCTAAACGTCTCCTTTTCCTATTCTGAGTCGATTCTGCATGCTTTAAGTGTGTTTGGTGGCTCAGAACCATCAAAAAACGTTGAAATATAGTTCAAATTCACTAAAAATCGACAAAAATACAGTTTCTAGCTAAAATTTGATGGTTTCGTTGCACTTTCCGAGCCCGTAGGGTATCTGAGTGGCTTAAAAGTACAAGAAAACACTTCAAAAGTGACGTTTCTGAAGAATTTTAACAGTTTTCTTGTATCTACGAACGCCAGAATGCATAAAATTGACCTAAACGTCTCCTTTTCCTATTCTGAGTCGATTCTGCATGCTTTAAGTGTGTTTGGTGGCTCAGAACCATCAAAAAACGTTGAAATATAGTTCAAATTCAATAAAAATCGACAAAAATACAGTTTCTAGCTAAAATTTGATGTTTTCGTTGCACTTTCCGAGCCCGTAGGGTTTCTGAGTGGCTTAAAAGTACAAGAAAACACTTCAAAAGTGACGTTTCTGAAGAATTTTAACAGTTTTCTTGTATCTACGAACGCCAGAATGCATAAAATTGACCTAAACGTCTCCTTTTCCTATTCTGAGTCGATTCTGCATGCTTTAAGTGTGTTTGGTGGCTCAGAACCATCAAAAAACGTCGAAATATAGTTCAAATTCAATAAAAATCGACAAAAATACAGTTTCTAGCTAAAATTTGATGTTTTCGTTGCACTTTCCGAGCCCGTAGGGTATCTGAGTGGCTTAAAAGTACAAGAAAACACTTCAAAAGTGACGTTTCTGAAGAATTTTAACAGTTTTCTTGTATCTACGAACGCCAGAATGCATAAAATTGACCTAAACGTCTCCTTTTCCTATTCTGAGTCGATTCTGCATGCTTTAAGTGTGTTTGGTGGCTCAGAACCATCAAAAAACGTTGAAATATAGTTCAAATTCAATAAAAATCGACAAAAATACAGTTTCTAGCTAAAATTTGATGGTTTCGTTGCACTTTCCGAGCCCTTAGGGTATCTGAGTGGCTTAAAAGTACAAGAAAACACTTCAAAAGTGACGTTTCTGAAGAATTTTAACAGTTTTCTTGTATCTACGAACGCCAGAATGCATAAAATTGACCTAAACGTCTCCTTTTCCTATTCTGAGTCGATTCTGCATGCTTTAAGTGTGTTTGGTGGCTCAGAACCATCAAAAAACGTTGAAATATAGTTCAAATTCAATAAAAATCGACAAAAATACAGTTTCTAGCTAAAATTTGATGGTTTCGTTGCACTTTCCGAGCCCGTAGGGTATCTGAGTGGCTTAAAAGTACAAGAAAACACTTCAAAAGTGACGTTTCTGAAGAATTTTAACAGTTTTCTTGTATCTACGAACGCCAGAATACATAAAATTGACCTAAACATCTCCTTTTCCTATTCTGAGTCGATTCTGCATGCTTTAAGTGTGTTTGGTGGCTCAGAACCATCAAAAAACGTTGAAATATAGTTCAAATTCAATAAAAATCGACAAAAATACAGTTTCTAGCTAAAATTTGATGGTTTCGTTGCACTTTCCGAGCCCGTAGGGTATCTGAGTGGCTTAAAAGTACAAGAAAACACTTCAAAAGTGACGTTTCTGAAGAATTTTAACAGTTTTCTTGTATCTACGAACGCCAGAATGCATAAAATTGACCTAAACGTCTCCTTTTCCTATTCTGAGTCGATTCTGCATGCTTTAAGTGTGTTTGGTGGCTCAGAACCATCAAGAAACGTTGAAATATAGTTCAAATTCAATAAAAATCGACAAAAATACAGTTTCTAGCTAAAATTTGATGGTTTCGTTGCACTTTCCGAGCCCGTAGGGTATCTGAGTGGCTTAAAAGTACAAGAAAACACTTCAAAAGTGACGTTTCTGAAGAATTTTAACAGTTTTCTTGTATCTACGAACGCCAGAATGCATAAAATTGACCTAAACGTCTCCTTTTCCTATTCTGAGTCGATTCTGCATGCTTTAAGTGTGTTTGGTGGCTCAGAACCATCAAAAAACGTTGAAATATAGTTCAAATTCAATAAAAATCGACAAAAATACAGTTTCTAGCTAAAATTTGATGGTTTCGTTGCACTTTCCGAGCCCGTAGGGTATCTGAGTGGCTTAAAAGTCCAAGAAAACACTTCAAAAGTGACGTTTCTGAAGAATTTTAACAGTTTTCTTGTATCTACGAACGCCAGAATGCATAAAAGTGACCTAAACGTCTCCTTTTCCTATTCTGAGTCGATTCTGCATGCTTTAAGTGTGTTTGGTGGCTCAGAACCATCAAAAAACGTTGAAATATAGTTCAAATTCAATAAAAATCGACAAAAATACAGTTTCTAGCTAAAATTTGATGGTTTCGTTGCACTTTCCGAGCCCGTAGGGTATCTGAGTGGCTTAAAAGTACAAGAAAACACTTCAAAAGTGACGTTTCTGAAGAATTTTAACAGTTTTCTTGTATCTACGAACGCCAGAATGCATAAAATTGACCTAAACGTCTCCTTTTCCTATTCTGAGTCGATTCTGCATGCTTTAAGTGTGTTTGGTAGCTCAGAACCATCAAAAAACGTTGAAATATAGTTCAAATTCAATAAAAATCGACAAAAATACAGTTTCTAGCTAAAATTTGATGGTTTCGTTGCACTTTCCGAGCCCGTAGGGTATCTGAGTGGCTTAAAATTACAAGAAAACACTTCAAAAGTGACGTTTCTGAAGAATTTTAACAGTTTTCTTGTATCTACGAACGCCAGAATGCATAAAATTGACCTAAACGTCTCCTTTTCCTATTCTGAGTCGATTCTGCATGCTTTAAGTGTGTTTGGTGGCTCAGAACCATCAAAAAACGTTGAAATATAGTTCAAATTCAATAAAAATCGACAAAAATACAGTTTCTAGCTAAAATTTGATGGTTTCGTTGCACTTTCCGAGCCCGTAGGGTATCTGAGTGGCTTAAAAGTACAAGAAAACACTTCAAAAGTGACGTTTCTGAAGAATTTTAACAGTTTTCTTGTATCTACGAACGCCAGAATGCATAAAATTGACCTAAACGTCTCCTTTTCCTATTCTGAGTCGATTCTGCATGCTTTAAGCGTGTTTGGTGGCCCAGAACCATCAAAAAACGTTGAAATATAGTTCAAATTCAATAAAAATCGACAAAAATACAGTTTCTAGCTAAAATTTGATGGTTTCGTTGCACTTTCCGAGCCCGTAGGGTATCTGAGTGGCTTAAAAGTACAAGAAAACACTTCAAAAGTGACGTTTCTGAAGAATTTTAACAGTTTTCTTGTATCTACGAACGCCAGAATGCATAAAATTGACCTAAACGTCTCCTTTTCCTATTCTGAGTCGATTCTGCATGCTTTAAGTGTGTTTGGTGGCTCAGAACCATCAAAAAGCGTTGAAATATAGTTCAAATTCAATAAAAATCGACAAAAATACAGTTTCTAGCTAAAATTTGATGGTTTCGTTGCACTTTCCGAGCCCGTAGGGTATCTGAGTGGCTTAAAAGTACAAGAAAACACTTCAAAAGTGACGTTTCTGAAGAATTTTAACAGTTTTCTTGTATCTACGAACGCCAGAATGCATAAAATTGACCTAAACGTCTCCTTTTCCTATTCTGAGTCGATTCTGCATGCTTTAAGTGTGTTTGGTGGCTCAGAACCATCAAAAAACGTTGAAATATAGTTCAAATTCAATAAAAATCGACAAAAATACAGTTTCTAGCTAAAATTTGATGGTTTCGTTGCACTTTCCGAGCCCATAGGGTATCTGAGTGGCTTAAAAGTACAAGAAAACACTTCAAAAGTGACGATTCTGAAGAATTTTAACAGTTTTCTTGTATCTACGAACGCCAGAATGCATAGAATTGACCTAAACGTCTCCTTTTCCTATTCTGAGTCGATTCTGCATGCTTTAAGTGTGTTTGGTGGCTCAGAACCATCAAAAAACGTTGAAATATAGTTCAAATTCAATAAAAATCGACAAAAATACAGTTTCTAGCTAAAATTTGATGGTTTCGTTGCACTTTCCGAGCCCGTAGGGTATCTGAGTGGCTTAAAAGTACAAGAAAACACTTCAAAAGTGACGTTTCTGAAGAATTTTAACAGTTTTCTTGTATCTACGAACGCCAGAATGCATAAAATTGACCTAAACGTCTCCTTTTCCTATTCTGAGTCGATTCTGCATGCTTTAAGTGTGTTTGGTGGCTCAGAACCATCAAAAAACGTTGAAATATAGTTCAAATTCAATAAAAATCGACAAAAATACAGTTTCTAGCTAAAATTTGATGGTTTCGTTGCACTTTCCGAGCCCATAGGGTATCTGAGTGGCTTAAAAGTACAAGAAAACACTTCAAAAGTGACGTTTCTGAAGAATTTTAACAGTTTTCTTGTATCTACGAACGCCAGAATGCATAGAATTGACCTAAACGTCTCCTTTTCCTATTCTGAGTCGATTCTGCATGCTTTAAGTGTGTTTGGTGGCTCAGAACCATCAAAAAACGTTGAAATATAGTTCAAATTCAATAAAAATCGACAAAAATACAGTTTCTAGCTAAAATTTGATGGTTTCGTTGCACTTTCCGAGCCCGTAGGGTATCTGAGTGGCTTAAAAGTACAAGAAAACACTTCAAAAGTGACGTTTCTGAAGAATTTTAACAGTTTTCTTGTATCTACGAACGCCAGAATGCATAAAATTGACCTAAACGTCTCCTTTTCCTATTCTGAGTCGATTCTGCATGCTTTAAGTGTGTTTGGTGGCTCAGAATCATCAAAAAACGTTGAAATATAGTTCAAATTCAATAAAAATCGACAAAAATACAGTTTCTAGCTAAAATTTGATGGTTTCGTTGCACTTTCGGAGCCCGTAGGGTATCTGAGTGGCTTAAAAGTACAAGAAAACACTTCAAAAGTGACGTTTCTGAAGAATTTTAACAGTTTTCTTGTATCTACGAACGCCAGAATGCATAAAATTGACCTAAACGTCTCCTTTTCCTATTCTGAGTCGATTCTGCATGCTTTAAGTGTGTTTGGTGGCTCAGAACCATCAAAAAACGTTGAAATATAGTTCAAATTCAATAAAAATCGACAAAAATACAGTTTCTAGCTAAAATTTGATGGTTTCGTTGCACTTTCCGAGCCCGTAGGGTATCTGAGTGGCTTAAAAGTACAAGAAAACACTTCAAAGTGACGTTTCTGAAGAATTTTAACAGTTTTCTTGTATCTACGAACGCCAGAATGCATAAAATTGACCTAAACGTCTCCTTTTCCTATTCTGAGTCGATTCTGCATGCTTTAAGTGTGTTTGGTGGCTCAGAACCAACAAAAAACGTTGAAATATAGTTCAAATTCAATAAAAATCGACAAAAATACAGTTTCTAGCTAAAATTTGATGGTTTCGTTGCACTTTCCGAGCCCGTAGGGTATCTGAGTGGCTTAAAAGTACAAGAAAACACTTCAAAAGTGACGTTTCTGAAGAATTTTAACAGTTTTCTTGTATCTACGAACGCCAGAATGCATAAAATTGACCTAAACGTCTCCTTTTCCTATTCTGAGTCGATTCTGCATGCTTTAAGTGTGTTTGGTGGCTCAGAATCATCAAAAAACGTTGAAATATAGTTCAAATTCAATAAAAATCGACAAAAATACAGTTTCTAGCTAAAATTTGATGGTTTCGTTGCACTTTCGGAGCCCGTAGGGTATCTGAGTGGCTTAAAAGTACAAGAAAACACTTCAAAAGTGACGTTTCTGAAGAATTTTAACAGTTTTCTTGTATCTACGAACGCCAGAATGCATAAAATTGACCTAAACGTCTCCTTTTCCTATTCTGAGTCGATTCTGCATGCTTTAAGTGTGTTTGGTGGCCCAGAACCATCAAAAAACGTTGAAATATAGTTCAAATTCAATAAAAATCGACAAAAATACAGTTTCTAGCTAAAATTTGATGGTTTCGTTGCACTTTCCGAGCCCGTAGGGTATCTGAGTGGCTTAAAAGTACAAGAAAACACTTCAAAAGTGACGTTTCTGAAGAATTTTAACAGTTTTCTTGTATCTACGAACGCCAGAATGCATAAAATTGACCTAAACGTCTCCTTTTCCTATTCTGAGTCGATTCTGCATGCTTTAAGTGTGTTTGGTGGCTCAGAACCATCAAAAAGCGTTGAAATATAGTTCAAATTCAATAAAAATCGACAAAAATACAGTTTCTAGCTAAAATTTGATGGTTTCGTTGCACTTTCCGAGCCCGTAGGGTATCTGAGTGGCTTAAAAGTACAAGAAAACACTTCAAAAGTGACGTTTCTGAAGAATTTTAACAGTTTTCTTGTATCTACGAACGCCAGAATGCATAAAATTGACCTAAACGTCTCCTTTTCCTATTCTGAGTCGATTCTGCATGCTTTAAGTGTGTTTGGTGGCTCAGAACCATCAAAAAACGTTGAAATATAGTTCAAATTCAATAAAAATCGACAAAAATACAGTTTCTAGCTAAAATTTGATGGTTTCGTTGCACTTTCCGAGCCCGTAGGGTATCTGAGTGGCTTAAAAGTACAAGAAAACACTTCAAAAGTGACGTTTCTGAAGAATTTTAACAGTTTTCTTGTATCTACGAACGCCAGAATGCATAAAATTGACCTAAACCTCTCCTTTTCCTATTCTGAGTCGATTCTGCATGCTTTAAGTGTGTTTGGTGGCTCAGAACCATCAAAAAACGTTGAAATATAGTTCAAATTCAATAAAAATCGACAAAAATACAGTTTCTAGCTAAAATTTGATGGTTTCGTTGCACTTTCCGAGCCCGTAGGGTATCTGAGTGGCTTAAAAGTACAAGAAAACACTTCAAAAGTGACGTTTCTGAAGAATTTTAACAGTTTTCTTGTATCTACGAACGCCAGAATGCATAAAATTGACCTAAACGTCTCCTTTTCCTATTCTGAGTCGATTCTGCATGCTTTAAGTGTGTTTGGTGGCTCAGAACCATCAAAAAACGTTGAAATATAGTTCAAATTCAATAAAAATCGACAAAAATACAGTTTCTAGCTAAAATTTGATGGTTTCGTTGCACTTTCCGAGCCCATAGGGTATCTGAGTGGCTTAAAAGTACAAGAAAACACTTCAAAAGTGACGTTTCTGAAGAATTTTAACAGTTTTCTTGTATCTACGAACGCCAGAATGCATAGAATTGACCTAAACGTCTCCTTTTCCTATTCTGAGTCGATTCTGCATGCTTTAAGTGTGTTTGGTGGCTCAGAACCATCAAAAAACGTTGAAATATAGTTCAAATTCAATAAAAATCGACAAAAATACAGTTTCTAGCTAAAATTTGATGGTTTCGTTGCACTTTCCGAGCCCGTAGGGTATCTGAGTGGCTTAAAAGTACAAGAAAACACTTCAAAAGTGACGTTTCTGAAGAATTTTAACAGTTTTCTTGTATCTACGAACGCCAGAATGCACAAAATTGACCTAAACGTCTCCTTTTCCTATTCTGAGTCGATTCTGCATGCTTTAAGTGTGTTTGGTGGCTCAGAATCATCAAAAAACGTTGAAATATAGTTCAAATTCAATAAAAATCGACAAAAATACAGTTTCTAGCTAAAATTTGATGGTTTCGTTGCACTTTCGGAGCCCGTAGGGTATCTGAGTGGCTTAAAAGTACAAGAAAACACTTCAAAAGTGACGTTTCTGAAGAATTTTAACAGTTTTCTTGTATCTACGAACGCCAGAATGCATAAAATTGACCTAAACGTCTCCTTTTCCTATTCTGAGTCGATTCTGCATGCTTTAAGTGTGTTTGGTGGCTCAGAACCATCAAAAAACGTTGAAATATAGTTCAAATTCAATAAAAATCGACAAAAATACAGTTTCTAGCTAAAATTTGATGGTTTCGTTGCACTTTCCGAGCCCGTAGGGTATCTGAGTGGCTTAAAAGTACAAGAAAACACTTCAAAAGTGACGTTTCTGAAGAATTTTAACAGTTTTCTTGTATCTACGAACGCCAGAATGCATAAAATTGACCTAAACGTCTCCTTTTCCTATTCTGAGTCGATTCTGCATGCTTTAAGTGTGTTTGGTGGCTCAGAACCAACAAAAAACGTTGAAATATAGTTCAAATTCAATAAAAATCGACAAAAATACAGTTTCTAGCTAAAATTTGATGGTTTCGTTGCACTTTCCGAGCCCGTAGGGTATCTGAGTGGCTTAAAAGTACAAGAAAACACTTCAAAAGTGACGTTTCTGAAGAATTTTAACAGTTTTCTTGTATCTACGAACGCCAGAATGCATAAAATTGACCTAAACGTCTCCTTTTCCTATTCTGAGTCGATTCTGCATGCTTTAAGTGTGTTTGGTGGCTCAGAACCAACAAAAAACGTTGAAATATAGTTCAAATTCAATAAAAATCGACAAAAATACAGTTTCTAGCTAAAATTTGATGGTTTCGTTGCACTTTCCGAGCCCGTAGGGTATCTGAGTGGCTTAAAAGTACAAGAAAACACTTCAAAAGTGACGTTTCTGAAGAATTTTAACAGTTTTCTTGTATCTACGAACGCCAGAATGCATAAAATTGACCTAAACGTCTCCTTTTCCTATTCTGAGTCGATTCTGCATGCTTTAAGTGTGTTTGGTGGCTCAGAATCATCAAAAAACGTTGAAATATAGTTCAAATTCAATAAAAATCGACAAAAATACAGTTTCTAGCTAAAATTTGATGGTTTCGTTGCACTTTCGGAGCCCGTAGGGTATCTGAGTGGCTTAAAAGTACAAGAAAACACTTCAAAAGTGACGTTTCTGAAGAATTTTAACAGTTTTCTTGTATCTACGAACGCCAGAATGCATAAAATTGACCTAAACGTCTCCTTTTCCTATTCTGAGTCGATTCTGCATGCTTTAAGTGTGTTTGGTGGCCCAGAACCATCAAAAAACGTTGAAATATAGTTCAAATTCAATAAAAATCGACAAAAATACAGTTTCTAGCTAAAATTTGATGGTTTCGTTGCACTTTCCGAGCCCGTAGGGTATCTGAGTGGCTTAAAAGTACAAGAAAACACTTCAAAAGTGACGTTTCTGAAGAATTTTAACAGTTTTCTTGTATCTACGAACGCCAGAATGCATAAAATTGACCTAAACGTCTCCTTTTCCTATTCTGAGTCGATTCTGCATGCTTTAAGTGTGTTTGGTGGCTCAGAACCACCAAAAAGCGTTGAAATATAGTTCAAATTCAATAAAAATCGACAAAAATACAGTTTCTAGCTAAAATTTGATGGTTTCGTTGCACTTTCCGAGCCCGTAGGGTATCTGAGTGGCTTAAAAGTACAAGAAAACACTTCAAAAGTGACGTTTCTGAAGAATTTTAACAGTTTTCTTGTATCTACGAACGCCAGAATGCATAAAATTGACCTAAACGTCTCCTTTTCCTATTCTGAGTCGATTCTGCATGCTTTAAGTGTGTTTGGTGGCTCAGAACCATCAAAAAACGTTGAAATATAGTTCAAATTCAATAAAAATCGACAAAAATACAGTTTCTACCTAAAATTTGATGGTTTCGTTGCACTTTCCGAGCCCGTAGGGTATCTGAGTGGCTTAAAAGTACAAGAAAACACTTCAAAAGTGACGTTTCTGAAGAATTTTAACAGTTTTCTTGTATCTACGAACGCCAGAATGCATAAAATTGACCTAAACGTCTCCTTTTCCTATTCTGAGTCGATTCTGCATGCTTTAAGTGTGTTTGGTGGCTCAGAACCATCAAAAAACGTTGAAATATAGTTCAAATTCAATAAAAATCGACAAAAATACAGTTTCTAGCTAAAATTTGATGGTTTCGTTGCACTTTCCGAGCCCGTAGGGTATCTGAGTGGCTTAAAAGTACAAGAAAACACTTCAAAAGTGACGTTTCTGAAGAATTTTAACAGTTTTCTTGTATCTACGAACGCCAGAATGCATAAAATTGACCTAAACGTCTCCTTTTCCTATTCTGAGTCGATTCTGCATGCTTTAAGTGTGTTTGGTGGCTCAGAACCATCAAAAAACGTTGAAATATAGTTCAAATTCAATAAAAATCGACAAAAATACAGTTTCTAGCTAAAATTTGATGGTTTCGTTGCACTTTCCGAGCCCGTAGGGTGCATGCAGAATCGACTCAGAATAGGAAAAGGAGACGTTTAGGTTAATTTTATGCATTCTGGCGTTCGTAGATACAAGAAAACTGTTAAAATTCTTCAGAAACGTCATTTTTGAAGTGTTTTCTTGTACTTTTAAGCCACTCAGATACCCTACGGGCTCGGAAAGTGCAACGAAACCATCAAATTTTAGCTAGAAACTGTATTTTTGTCGATTTCTATTGAATTTGAACTATATTTCAACGTTTTTTGATGGTTCTGAGCCACCAAACACACTTAAAGCATGCAGAATCGACTCAGAATAGGAAAAGGAAACGTTTAGGTCAATTTTATGCATTCTGGCGTTCGTAGATACAAGAAAACTGTTAAAATTCTTCAGAAACTTCACTTTTGAAGTTTTCTTGTACTTTTAAGCCACTCAGATACCCTACGGGCTCGGAAAGTGCAACGAAACCATCAAATTTTAGCCAGAAACTGTATTTTTGTCGATTTTTATTGAATTTGAACTATATTTCAACGTTTTTTGATGGTTCTGAGCCACCAAACACACTTAAAGCATGCAGAATCGACTCAGAATAGGAAAAGGAGACGTTTAGGTCAATTTTATGCATTCTGGCGTTCGTAGATACAAGAAAACTGTTAAAATTCTTCAGAAACGTCACTTTTGAAGTGTTTTCTTGTACTTTTAAGCCACTCAGATACCCTACGGGCTCGGAAAGTGCAACGAAACCATCAAATTTTAGCTAGAAACTGTATTTTTGTCGATTTTTATTGAATTTTAACTATATTTCAACGTTTTTTGATGGTTCTGAGCCACCAAACACACTTAAAGCATGCAGAATCGACTCAGAATAGGAAAAGGAGACGTTTAGGTCAATTTTATGCATTCTGGCGTTCGTAGATACAAGAAAACTGTTTAAAATTCTTCAGAAACGTCACTTTTGAAGTGTTTTCTTGTACTTTTAAGCCACTCAGATACCCTACGGGCTCGGAAAGTGCAACGAAACCATCAAATTTTAGCTAGAAACTGTATTTTTCTCGATTTTTATTGAATTTGAACTATATTTCAACGTTTGTTGATGGTTCTGAGCCACCAAACACACTTAAAGCATGCAGAATCGACTCAGAATAGGAAAAGGAGACGTTTAGGTCAATTTTATGCATTCTGGCGTTTGTAGATACAAGAAAACTGTTAAAATTCTTCAGAAACGTCACTTTTGAAGTGTTTTCTTGTACTTTTAAGCCACTCAGATACCCTACGGGCTCGGAAAGTGCAACGAAACCATCAAATTTTAGCTAGAAACTGTATTTTTGTCGATTTTTATTGAATTTGAACTATATTTCAACGTTTTTTGATGGTTCTGAGCCACCAAACACACTTAAAGCATGCAGAATCGACTCAGAATAGGAAAAGGAGACGTTTAGGTCAATTTTATGCATTCTGGCGTTCGTAGATACAAGAAAACTGTTAAAATTCTTCAGAAACGTCACTTTTGAAGTGTTTTCTTGTACTTTTAAGCCACTCAGATACCCTACGGGCTCGGAAAGTGCAACGAAACCATCAAATTTTAGCTAGAAACTGTATTTTTGTCGATTTTTATTGAATTTGAACTATATTTCAACGTTTTTTGATGGTTCTGAGCCACCAAACACACTTAAAGCATGCAGAATCGACTCAGAATAGGAAAAGGAGACGTTTAGGTCAATTTTATGCATTCTGGCGTTCGTAGATACAAGAAAACTGTTAAAATTCTTCAGAAACGTCACTTTTGAAGTGTTTTCTTGTACTTTTAAGCCACTCAGATACCCTATGGGCTCGGAAAGTGCAACGAAACCATCAAATTTTAGCTAGAAACTGTATTTTTGTCGATTTTTATTGAATTTGAACTATATTTCAACGTTTTTTGATGGTTCTGAGCCACCAAACACACTTAAAGCATGCAGAATCGACTCAGAATAGGAAAAGGAGACGTTTAGGTCAATTTTATGCATTCTGGCGTTCGTAGATACAAGAAAACTGTTAAAATTCTTCAGAAACGTCACTTTTGAAGTGTTTTCTTGTACTTTTAAGCCACTCAGATACCCTACGGGCTCGGAAAGTGCAACGAAACCATCAAATTTTAGCTAGAAACTGTATTTTTGTCGATTTTTATTGAATTTGAACTATATATCACCGTTTTTTGATGGTTCTGAGCCACCAAACACACTTAAAGCATGCAGAATCGACTCAGAATAGGAAAAGGAGACGTTTAGGTCAAATTTATACATTCTGGCGTTCGTAGATACAAGAAAACTGTTAAAATTCTTCAGAAACGTCACTTTTGAAGTGTTTTCTTGTACTTTTAAGCCACTCAGATACCCTACGGGCTCGGAAAGTGCAACGAAACCATCAAATTTTAGCTAGAAACTGTATTTTTGTCGATTTTTATTGAATTTGAACTATATTTCAACGTTTTTTGATGGTTCTGAGCCACCAAACACACTTAAAGCATGCAGAATCGACTCAGAATAGGAAAAGGAGACGTTTAGGTCAATTTTATGCATTCTGGCGTTCGTAGATACAAGAAAACTGTTAAAATTCTTCAGAAACGTCACTTTTGAAGTGTTTTCTTGTACTTTTAAGCCACTCAGATACCCTACGGGCTCGGAAAGTGCAACGAAACCATCAAATTTTAGCTAGAAACTGTATTTTTGTCGATTTTTATTGAATTTGAACTATATTTCAACGTTTTTTGATGGTTTTGAGCCACCAAACACACTTAAAGCATGCAGAATCGACTCAGAATAGGAAAAGGAGACGTTTAGGTCAATTTTATGCATTCTGGCGTTCGTAGATACAAGAAAACTGTTAAAATTCTTCAGAAACGTCACTTTTGAAGTGTTTTCTTGTACTTTTAAGCCACTCAGATACCCTACGGTCTCGGAAAGTGCAACGAAACCATCAAATTTTAGCTAGAAACTGTATTTTTGTCGATTTTTATTGAATTTGAACTATATTTCAACGTTTTTTGATGGTTCTGAGCCACCAAACACACTTAAAGCATGCAGAATCGACTCAGAATAGGAAAAGGAGACGTTTAGGTCAATTTTATGCATTCTGGCGTTCGTAGATACAAGAAAACTGTTAAAATTCTTCAGAAACGTCACTTTTGAAGTGTTTTCTTGTACTTTTAAGCCACTCAGATACCCTACGGGCTCGGAAAGTGCAACGAAACCATCAAATTTTAGCTAGAAACTGTATTTTTGTCGATTTTTATTGAATTTGAACTATATTTCAACGTTTTTTGATGGTTCTGAGCCACCAAACACACTTAAAGCATGCAGAATCGACTCAGAATAGGAAAAGGAGACGTTTAGGTCAATTTTATGCATTCTGGCGTTCGTAGATACAAGAAAACTGTTAAAATTCTTCAGAAACGTCACTTTTGAAGTGTTTTCTTGTACTTTTAAGCCACTCAGATACCCTACGGGCTCGGAAAGTGCAACGAAACCATCAAATTTTAGCTAGAAACTGTATTTTTGTCGATTTTTATTGAATTTGAACTATATTTCAACGTTTTTTGATGGTTCTGAGCCACCAAACACACTTAAAGCATGCAGAATCGACTCAGAATAGGAAAAGGAGACGTTTAGGTCAATTTTATGCATTCTGGCGTTCGTAGATACAAGAAAACTGTTAAAATTCTTCAGAAACGTCACTTTTCAAGTGTTTTTTTGTACTTTTAATCCACTCAGATAACCTACGGGCTCGGAAAGTGCAACGAAACCATCAAATTTTAGCTAGAAACTGTATTTTGTCGATTTTTATTGAATTTGAACTATATTTCAACGTTTTTTCATGGTTCTGAGCCACCAAACACACTTAAAGCATGCAGAATCGACTCAGAATAGGAAAAGGAGACGTTTAGGTCAATTTTATGCATTCTGGCGTTCGTAGATACAAGAAAACTGTTAAAATTCTTCAGAAACGTCACTTTTGAAGTGTTTTCTTGTACTTTTAAGCCACTCAGATACCCTACGGGCTCGGAAAGTGCAACGAAACCATCAAATTTTAGCTAGAAACTGTTTTTTTGTCGATTTTTATTGAATTTGAACTATATTTCAACGTTTTTTGATGGTTCTGAGCCACCAAACACACTTAAAGCATGCAGAATCGACTCAGAATAGGAAAAGGAGACGTTTAGGTCAATTTTATGCATTCTGGCGTTCGTAGATACAAGAAAACTGTTAAAATTCTTCAGAAACGTCACTTTTGAAGTGTTTTCTTGTACTTTTAAGCCACTCAGATACCCTACGGGCTCGGAAAGTGCAACGAAACCATCAAATTTTAGCTAGAAACTGTATTTTTGTCGATTTTTATTGAATTTGAACTATATTTCAACGTTTTTTGATGGTTCTGAGCCACCAAACACACTTAAAGCATGCAGAATCGACTCAGAATAGGAAAAGGAGACGTTTAGGTCAATTTTATGCATTCTGGCGTTCGTAGATACAAGAAAACTGTTAAAATTCTTCAGAAACGTCAATTTTGAAGTGTTTTCTTGTAATTTTAAGCCACTCAGATACCCTACGGGCTCGGAAAGTGCAACGAAACCATCAAATTTTAGCTAGAAACTGTATTTTTGTCGATTTTTATTGAATTTGAACTATATTTCAACGTTTTTTGATGGTTCTGAGCCACCAAACACACTTAAAGCATGCAGAATCGACTCAGAATAGGAAAAGGAGACGTTTAGGTCAATTTTATGCATTCTGGCGTTCGTAGATACAAGAAAACTGTTAAAATTCTTCAGAAACGTCACTTTTGAAGTGTTTTCTTGTACTTTTAAGCCACTCAGACACCCTACGGGCTCGGAAAGTGCAACGAAACCATCAAATTTTAGCTAGAAACTGTATTTTTGTCGATTTTTATTGAATTTGAACTATATTTCAACGTTTTTTGATGGTTCTGAGCCACCAAACACACTTAAAGCATGCAGAATCGACTCAGAATAGGAAAAGGAGACGTTTAGGTCAATTTTATGCATTCTGGCGTTCGTAGATACAAGAAAACTGTTAAAATTCTTCAGAAACGTCACTTTTGAAGTGTTTTCTTGTACTTTTAAGCCACTCAGATACCCTACGGGCTCGGAAAGTGCAACGAAACCATCAAATTTTAGCTAGAAACTGTATTTTTGTCGATTTTTATTGAATTTGAACTATATTTCAACGTTTTTTGATGGTTCTGAGCCACCAAACACACTTAAAGCATGCAGAATCGACTCAGAATAGGAAAAGGAGACGTTTAGGTCAATTTTATGCATTCTGGCGTTCGTAGATACAAGAAAACTGTTAAAATTCTTCAGAAACGTCACTTTTGAAGTGTTTTCTTGTACTTTTAAGCCACTCAGATACACTACGGGCTCGGAAAGTGCAACGAAACCATCAAATTTTAGCTAGAAACTGTATTTTTGTCGATTTTTATTGAATTTGAACTATATTTCAACGTTTTTTGATGGTTCTGAGCCACCAAACACACTTAAAGCATGCAGAATCGACTCAGAATAGGAAAAGGAGACGTTTGGGTCAATTTTATGCATTCTGGCGTTCGTAGATACAAAAAAACTGTTAAAATTCTTCAGAAACGTCACTTTTGAAGGGTTTTCTTGTACTTTTAAGCCACTCAGATACCCTACGGGCTCGGAAAGTGCAACGAAACCATCAAATTTTAGCTAGAAACTGTATTTTTGTCGATTTTTATTGAATTTGAACTATATTTCAACGTTTTTTGATGGTTCTGAGCCACCAAACACACTTAAAGCATGCAGAATCGACTCAGAATAGGAAAAGGAGACGTTTAGGTCAATTTTATGCATTCTGGCGTTCGTAGGTACAAGAAAACTGTTAAAATTCTTCAGAAACGTCACTTTAGAAGTGTTTTCTTGTACTTTTAAGCCACTCAGATACCCTACGGGCTCGGAAAGTGCAACGAAACCATCAAATTTTAGCTAGAAACTGTATTTTTGTCGATTTTTATTGAATTTTGAACTATATTTCAACGTTTTTTGATGGTTCTGAGCCACCAAACACACTTAAAGCATGCAGAATCGACTCAGAATAGGAAAAGGAGACGTTTAGGTCAATTTTATGCATTCTGGCGTTCGTAGATACAAGAAAACTGTTAAAATTCTTCAGAAACGTCACTTTTGAAGTGTTTTCTTGTACTTTTAAGCCATTCAGATACCCTACGGGCTCGGAAAGTGCAACGAAACCATCAAATTTTAGCTAGAAACTGTATTTTTGTCGATTTTTTTGAATTTGAACTATATTTCAACGTTTTTTGATGGTTCTGAGCCACCAAACACACTTAAAGCATGCAGAATCGACTCAGAATAGGAAAAGGAGACGTTTAGGTCAATTTTATGCATTCTGGCGTTCGTAGATACAAGAAAACTGTTAAAATTCTTCAGAAACGTCACTTTTGAAGTGTTTTCTTGTACTTTTAAGCCACTCAGATACCCTACGGGCTCGGAAAGTGCAACGAAACCATCAAATTTTAGCTAGAAACTGTATTTTTGTCGATTTTTATTGAATTTGAACTATATTTCAACGTTTTTTGATGGTTCTGAGCCACCAAACACACTTAAAGCATGCAGAATCGACTCAGAATAGGAAAAGGAGACGTTTAGGTCAATTTTATGCATTCTGGCTTTCGTAGATACAAGAAAACTGTTAAAATTCTTCAGAAACGTCACTTTTGAAGTGTTTTCTTGTACTTTTAAGCCACTCAGATACCCTACGGGCTCGGAAAGTGCAACGAAACCATCAAATTTTAGCTAGAAACTGTATTTTTGTCGATTTTTATTGAATTTGAACTATATTTCAACGTTTTTTGATGGTTCTGAGCCACCAAACACACTTAAAGCATGCAGAATCGACTCAGAATAGGAAAAGGAGACGTTTAGGTCAATTTTATGCATTCTGGCGTTCGTAGATACAAGAAAACTGTTAAAATTCTTCAGAAACGTCAATTTTGAAGTGTTTTCTTGTACTTTTAAGCCACTCAGATACCCTACGGGCTCGGAAAGTGCAACGAAACCATCAAATTTTAGCTAGAAACTGTATTTTTGTCGATTTTTATTGAATTTGAACTATATTTCAACGTTTTTTGATGGTTCTGAGCCACCAAACACACTTAAAGCATGCAGAATCGACTCAGAATAGGAAAAGGAGACGATTAGGTCAATTTTATGCATTCTGGCGTTCGTAGATACAAGAAAACTGTTAAAATTCTTCAGAAACGTCACTTTTGAAGTGTTTTCTTGTACTTTTAAGCCACTCAAATACCCTACGGGCTCGGAAAGTGCAACGAAACCATCAAATTTTAGCTAGAAACTGTATTTTTGTCGATTTTTATTGAATTTGAACTATATTTCAACGTTTTTTGATGGTTCTGAGCCACCAAACACACTTAAAGCATGCAGAATCGACTCAGAATAGGAAAAGGAGACGTTTAGGTCAATTTTATGCATTCTGGCGTTCGTAGATACAAGAAAACTGTTAAAATTCTTCAGAAACGTCACTTTTGAAGTGTTTTCTTGTACTTTTAAGCCACTCAGATACCCTACGGGCTCGGAAAGTGCAACGAAACCATAAAATTTTTGCTAGAAACTGTATTTTTGTCGATTTTTATTGAATTTGAACTATATTTCAACGTTTTTTGATGGTTCTGAGCCACCAAACACACTTAAAGCATGCAGAATCGACTCAGAATAGGAAAAGGAGACGTTTAGGTCAATTTTATGCATTCTGGCGTTCGTAGATACAAGAAAACTGTTAAAATTCTTCAGAAACGTCACTTTTGAAGTGTTTTCTTGTACTTTTAAGCCACTCAGATACCCTACGGGCTCGGAAAGTGCAACGAAACCATCAAATTTTTGCTAGAAACTGTATTTTTGTCGATTTTTATTGAATTTGAACTATATTTCAACGTTTTTTGATGGTTCTGAGCCACCAAACACACTTAAAGCATGCAGAATCGACTCAGAATAGGAAAAGGAGACGTTTAGGTCAATTTTATGCATTCTGGCGTTCGTAGATACAAGAAAACTGTTAAAATTCTTCAGAAACGTCACTTTTGAAGTGTTTTCTTGTACTTTTAAGCCACTCAGATACCCTACGGGCTCGGAAAGTGCAACGAAACCATCAAATTTTAGCTAGAAACTGTATTTTTGTCGATTTTTATTGAATTTGAACTATATTTCAACGTTTTTTGATGGTTCTGAGCCACCAAACACACTTAAAGCATGCAGAATCGACTCAGAATAGGAAAAGGAGACGTTTAGGTCAATTTTATGCATTCTGGCGTTCGTAGATACAAGAAAACTGTTAAAATTCTTCAGAAACGTCACTTTTGAAGTGTTTTCTTGTACTTTTAAGCCACTCAGATACCCTACGGGCTCGGAAAGTGCAACGAAACCATCAAATTTTAATTTTAATAATAATGAAAAAACTTTCAGAGTTTAAAAATATATATTTGTAGTCACTGCTACACGTGTTTCGGTACACAGTACCGTCTTCAGGCAGAAGAGAAACTGGGGTTTTACAGAGCTATTCCTGAATTTATACCTGATTTAACAATGGTGTTTTCAAATTTATGTTAAGTAAGGGAGATTTGTTTATTTCGGTTTGGTCGTTCATTAGTGTATTTAATTTATTGTACCTATTTATTTCCAGACATTCTAACGCGTTAAATTTTGCGCCTTTATTTTCTATGTGTAAAATTTTGAATTCGTCGTTGAAATTATTTGTATTGATGAGGCTGATACGTGTTTAAACTCCATATTAATTTTAATAATAATGAAAAAACTTTCAGAGTTTAAAAATATATATTTGTAGTCACTGCTACACGTGTTTCGGTACACAGTACCGTCTTCAGGCAGAAGAGAAACTGGGGTTTTACAGAGCTATTCCTGAATTTATACCTGATTTAACAATGGTGTTTTCAAATTTTAGCTAGAAACTGTATTTTTGTCGATTTTTATTGAATTTGAACTATATTTCAACGTTTTTTGATGGTTCTGAGCCACCAAACACACTTAAAGCATGCAGAATCGACTCAGAATAGGAAAAGGAGACGTTTAGGTCAATTTTATGCATTCTGGCGTTCGTAGATACAAGAAAACAGTTAAAATTCTTCAGAAACGTCACTTTTGAAGTGTTTTCTTGTACTTTTAAGCCACTCAGATACCCTACGGGCTCGGAAAGTGCAAAGAAACCATCAAATTTTAGCTAGAAACTGTATTTTTGTCGATTTTTATTGAATTTGAACTATATTTCAACGTTTTTTGATGGTTCTGAGCCACCAAACACACTTAAAGCATGCAGAATCGACCCAGAATAGGAAAAGGAGACGTTTAGGTCAATTTTATGCATTCTGGCGTTCGTAGATACAAGAAAACTGTTAAAATTCTTCAGAAACGTCACTTTTGAAGTGTTTTCTTGTACTTTTAAGCCACTCAGATACCCTACGGGCTCGGAAAGTGCAACGAAACCATCAAATTTTAGCTAGAAACTGTATTTTTGTCGATTTTTATTGAATTTGAACTATATTTCAACGTTTTTTGATGGTTCTGAGCCACCAAACACACTTAAAGCATGCAGAATCGACTCAGGATAGGAAAAGGAGACGTTTAGGTCAATTTTATGCATTCTGGCGTTCGTAGATACAAGAAAACTGTTAAAATTCTTCAGAAACGTCACTTTTGAAGTGTTTTCTTGTACTTTTAAGCCACTCAGATACCCTACGGGCTCGGAAAGTGCAACGAAACCATCAAATTTTAGCTAGAAACTGTATTTTTGTCGATTTTTATTGAATTTGAACTATATTTCAACGTTTTTTGATGGTTCTGAGCCACCAAACACACTTAAAGCATGCAGAATCGACTCAGAATAGGAAAAGGAGACGTTTAGGTCAATTTTATGTATTCTGGCGTTCGTAGATACAAGAAAACTGTTAAAATTCTTCAGAAACGTCACTTTTGAAGTGTTTTCTTGTACTTTTAAGCCACTCAGATACCCTACGGGCTCGGAAAGTGCAACGAAACCATCAAATTTTAGCTAGAAAGTGTATTTTTGTCGATTTTTATTGAATTTGAACTATATTTCAACGTTTTTTGATGGTTCTGAGCCACCAAACACACTTAAAGCATGCAGAATCGACTCAGAATAGGAAAAGGAGACGTTTAGGTCAATTTTATGCATTCTGGCGTTCGTAGATACAAGAAAACTGTTAAAATTCTTCAGAAACGTCACTTTTGAAGTGTTTTCTTGTACTTTTAAGCCACTCAGATACCCTACGGGCTCGGAAAGTGCAACGAAACCATCAAATTTTAGCTAGAAACTGTATTTTTGTCGATTTTTATTGAATTTGAACTATATTTCAACGTTTTTTGATGGTTCTGAGCCACCAAACACACTTAAAGCATGCAGAATCGACTCAGAATAGGAAAAGGAGACGTTTAGGTCAATTTTATGCATTCTGGCGTTCGTAGATACAAGAAAACTGTTAAAATTCTTCAGAAACGTCACTTTTGAAGTGTTTTCTTGTACTTTTAAGCCACTCAGATACCCTACGGGCTCGGAAAGTGCAACGAAACCATCAAATTTTAGCTAGAAACTGTATTTTTGTCGATTTTGATTGAATTTGAACTATATTTCAACGTTTTTTGATGGTTCTGAGCCACCAAACACACTTAAAGCATGCAGAATCGACTCAGAATAGGAAAAGGAGACGTTTAGGTCAATTTTATGCATTCTGGCGTTCGTAGATACAAGAAAACTGTTAAAATTCTTCAGAAACGTCACTTTTGAAGTGTTTTCTTGTACTTTTAAGCCACTCAGATACCCTACGGGCTCGGAAAGTGCAACGAAACCATCAAATTTTATCTAGAAACTGTATTTTTGTCGATTTTTATTGAATTTGAACTATATTTCAACGTTTTTTGATGGTTCTGAGCCACCAAACACACTTAAAGCATGCAGAATCGACTCAGAATAGGAAAAGGAGACGTTTAGGTCAATTTTATGCATTCTGGCGTTCGTAGATACAAGAAAACTGTTAAAATTCTTCAGAAACGTCACTTTTGAAGTGTTTTCTTGTACTTTTAAGCCACTCAGATACCCTACGGGCTCGGAAAGTGCAACGAAACCATCAAATTTTAGCTAGAAACTGTATTTTTGTCGATTTTTATTGAATTTGAACTATATTTCAATGTTTTTTGATGGTTCTGAGCCACCAAACACACTTAAAGCATGCAGAATCGACTCAGAATAGGAAAAGGAGACGTTTAGGTCAATTTTATGCATTCTGGCGTTCGTAGATACAAGAAAACTGTTAAAATTCTTCAGAAACGTCACTTTTGAAGTGTTTTCTTGTACTTTTAAGCCACTCAGATACCCTACGGGCTCGGAAAGTGCAACGAAACCATCAAATTTTAGCTAGAAACTGTATTTTTGTCGATTTTTATTGAATTTGAACTATATTTCAACGTTTTTTGATGGTTCTGAGCCACCAAACACACTTAAAGCATGCAGAATCGACTCAGAATAGGAAAAGGAGACGTTTAGGTCAATTTTATGCATTCTGGCGTTCGTAGATACAAGAAAACTGTTAAAATTCTTCAGAAACGTCACTTTTGAAGTGTTTTCTTGTACTTTTAAGCCACTCAGATACCCTACGGGCTCGGAAAGTGCAACGAAACCATCAAATTTTAGCTAGAAACTGTATTTTTGTCGATTTTTATTGAATTTGAACTATATTTCAAGGTTTTTTGATGGTTCAGAGCCACCAAACACACTTAAAGCATGCAGAATCGACTCAGAATAGGAAAAGGAGACGTTTAGGTCAATTTTATGCATTCTGGCGTTCGTAGATACAAGAAAACTGTTAAAATTCTTCAGAAACGTCACTTTTGAAGTGTTTTCTTGTACTTTTAAGCCACTCAGATACCCTACGGGCTCGGAAAGTGCAACGAAACCATCAAATTTTAGCTAGAAACTGTATTTTTGTCGATTTTTATTGAATTTGAACTATATTTCAACGTTTTTTGATGGTTCTGAGCCACCAAACACACTTAAAGCATGCAGAATCGACTCAGAATAGGAAAAGGAGGCGTTTAGGTCAATTTTATGCATTCTGGCGTTCGTAGATACAAGAAAACTGTTAAAATTCTTCAGAAACGTCACTTTTGAAGTGTTTTCTTGTACTTTTAAGCCACTCAGATACCCTACGGGCTCGGAAAGTGCAACGAAACCATCAAATTTTAGCTAGAAACTGTATTTTTGTCGATTTTTATTGAATTTGAACTATATTTCAACGTTTTTTGATGGTTCTGAGCCACCAAACACACTTAAAGCATGCAGAATCGACTCAGAATAGGAAAAGGAGACGTTTAGGTCAATTTTATGCATTCTGGCGTTCGTAGATACAAGAAAACTGTTAAAATTCTTCAGAAACGTCACTTTTGAAGTGTTTTCTTGTACTTTTAAGCCACTCAGATACCCTACGGGCTCGGAAAGTGCAACGAAACCATCAAATTTTAGCTAGAAACTGTATTTTTGTCGATTTTTATTGAATTTGAACTATATTTCAACGTTTTTTGATGGTTCTGAGCCACCAAACACACTTAAAGCATGCAGAATCGACTCAGAATAGGAAAAGGAGACGTTTAGGTCAATTTTATGCATTCTGGCGTTCGTAGATACAAGAAAACTGTTAAAATTCTTCAGAAACGTCACTTTTGAAGTGTTTTCTTGTACTTTTAAGCCACTCAGATACCCTACGGGCTCGGAAAGTGCAACGAAACCATCAAATTTTAGCTAGAAACTGTATTTTTGTCGATTTTTATTGAATTTGAACTATATTTCAACGTTTTTTGATGGTTCTGAGCCACCAAACACACTTAAAGCATGCAGAATCGACTCAGAATAGGAAAAGGAGACGTTTAGGTCAATTTTATGCATTCTGGCGTTCGTAGATACAAGAAAACTGTTAAAATTCTTCAGAAACGTCACTTTTGAAGCGTTTTCTTGTACTTTTAAGCCACTCAGATACCCTACGGGCTCGGAAAGTGCAACGAAACCATCAAATTTTAGCTAGAAACTGTATTTTTGTCGATTTTTATTGAATTTGAACTATATTTCAACGTTTTTTGATGGTTCTGAGCCACCAAACACACTTAAAGCATGCAGAATCGACTCAGAATAGGAAAAGGAGACGTTTAGGTCGATTTTATGCATTCTGGCGTTCGTAGATACAAGAAAACTGTTAAAATTCTTCAGAAACGTCACTTTTGAAGTGTTTTCTTGTACTTTTAAGCCACTCAGATACCCTACGGGCTCGGAAAGTGCAACGAAACCATCAAATTTTAGCTAGAAACTGTATTTTTGTCGATTTTTATTGAATTTGAACTATATTTCAACGTTTTTTGATGGTTCTGAGCCACCAAACACACTTAAAGCATGCAGAATCGACTCAGAATAGGAAAAGGAGACGTTTAGGTCAATTTTAGGCATTCTGGCGTTCGTAGATACAAGAAAACTGTTAAAATTCTTCAGAAACGTCACTTTTGAAGTGTTTTCTTGTACTTTTAAGCCACTCAGATACCCTACGGGCTCGGAAAGTGCAACGAAACCATCAAATTTTAGCTAGAAACTGTATTTTTGTCGATTTTTATTGAATTTGAACTATATTTCAACGTTTTTTGATGGTTCTGAGCCACCAAACACACTTAAAGCATGCAGAATCGACTCAGAATAGGAAAAGGAGACGTTTAGGTCAATTTTATGCATTCTGGCGTTCGTAGATACAAGAAAACTGTTAAAATTCTTCAGAAACGTCACTTTTGAAGTGTTTTCTTGTACTTTTAAGCCACTCAGATACCCTACGGGCCCGGAAAGTGCAACGAAACCATCAAATTTTAGCTAGAAACTGTATTTTTGTCGATTTTTATTGAATTTGAACTATTTTTCAACGTTTTTTGATGGTTCTGAGCCACCAAACACACTTAAAGCATGCAGAATCGACTCAGAATAGGAAAAGGAGACGTTTAGGTCAATTTTATGCATTCTGGCGTTCGTAGATACAAGAAAACTGTTAAAATTCTTCAGAAACGTCACTTTTGAAGTGTTTTCTTGTACTTTTAAGCCACTCAGATACCCTACGGGCTCGGAAAGTGCAACGAAAACATCAAATTTTAGCTAGAAACTGTATTTTTGTCGATTTTTATTGAATTTGAACTATATTTCAACGTTTTTTGATGGTTCTGAGCCACCAAACACACTTAAAGCATGCAGAATCGACTCAGAATAGGAAAAGGAGACGTTTAGGTCAATTTTATGCATTCTGGCGTTCGTAGATACAAGAAAACTGTTAAAATTCTTCAGAAACGTCACTTTTGAAGTGTTTTCTTGTACTTTTAAGCCACTCAGATACCCTACGGGCTCGGAAAGTGCAACGAAACCATCAAATTTTAGCTAGAAACTGTATTTTTGTCGATTTTTATTGAATTTGAACTATATTTCAAAGTTTTTTGATGGTTCTGAGCCACCAAACACACTTAAAGCATGCAGAATCGACTCAGAATAGGAAAAGGAGACGTTTAGGTCAATTTTATGCATTCTGGCGTTCGTAGATACAAGAAAACTGTTAAAATTCTTCAGAAACGTCACTTTTGAAGTGTTTTCTTGTACTTTTAAGCCACTCAGATACCCTACGGGCTCGGAAAGTGCAACGAAACCATCAAATTTTAGCTAGAAACTGTATTTTTGTCGATTTTTATTGAATTTGAACTATATTTCAACGTTTTTTGATGGTTCTGAGCCACCAAACACACTTAAAGCATGCAGAATCGACTCAGAATAGGAAAAGGAGACGTTTAGGTCAATTTTATGCATTCTGGCGTTCGTAGATACAAGAAAACTGTTAAAATTCTTCAGAAACGTCACTTTTGAAGTGTTTTCTTGTACTTTTAAGCCACTCAGATACCCTACGGGCTCGGAAAGTGCAACGAAACCATCAAATTTTAGCTAGAAACTGTATTTTTGTCGATTTTTATTGAATTTGAACTATATTTCAACGTTTTTTGATGGTTCTGAGCCACCAAACACACTGAAAGCATGCAGAATCGAGTCAGAATAGGAAAAGGAGACGTTTAGGTCAATTTTATGCATTCTGGCGTTCGTAGATACAAGAAAACTGTTAAAATTCTTCAGAAACGTCACTTTTGAAGTGTTTTCTTGTACTTTTAAGCCACTCAGATACCCTACGGGCTCGGAAAGTGCAACGAAACCATCAAATTTTAGCTAGAAACTGTATTTTTGTCGATTTTTATTGAATTTGAACTATATTTCAACGTTTTTTGATGGTTCTGAGCCACCAAACACACTGAAAGCATGCAGAATCGACTCAGAATAGGAAAAGGAGACGTTTAGGTCAATTTTATGCATTCTGGCGTTCGTAGATACAAGAAAACTGTTAAAATTCTTCAGAAACGTCACTTTTGAAGTGTTTTCTTGTACTTTTAAGCCACTCAGATACCCTACGGGCTCGGAAAGTGCAACGAAACCATCAAATTTTAGCTAGAAACTGTATTTTTGTCGATTTTTATTGAATTTGAACTATATTTCAACGTTTTTTGATGGTTCTGAGCCACCAAACACACTGAAAGCATGCAGAATCGACTCAGAATAGGAAAAGGAGACGTTTAGGTCAATTTTATGCATTCTGGCGTTCGTAGATACAAGAAAACTGTTAAAATTCTTCAGAAACGTCACTTTTGAAGTGTTTTCTTGTACTTTTAAGCCACTCAGATACCCTACGGGCTCGGAAAGTGCAACGAAACCATCAAATTTTAGCTAGAAACTGTATTTTTGTCGATTTTTATTGAATTTGAACTATATTTCAACGTTTTTTAATGGTTCTGAGCCACCAAACACACTTCAAGCATGCAGAATCGACTCAGAATAGGAAAAGGAGACGTTTAGGTCAATTTTGTGCATTCTGGCGTTCGTAGACACAAGAAAACTGTTAAAATTCTTCAGAAACGTCACTTTTGTAGTGTTTTCTTGTACTTTTAAGCCACTCAGATACCCTACGGGCTCGGAAAGTGCAACGAAACCATCAAATTTTAGCTAGAAACTGTATTTTTGTCGATTTTTATTGAATTTGAACTATATTTCAACGTTTTTTGATGGTTCTGAGCCACCAAACACACTTAAAGCATGCAGAATCGACTCAGAATAGGAAAAGGAGACGTTTAGGTCAATTTTATGCATTCTGGCGTTCGTAGATACAAGAAAACTGTTAAAATTCTTCAGAAACGTCACTTTTGAAGTGTTTTCTTGTACTTTTAAGCCACTCAGATACCCTACGGGCTCGGAAAGTGCAACGAAAACATCAAATTTTAGCTAGAAACTGTATTTTTGTCGATTTTTATTGAATTTGAACTATATTTCAACGTTTTTTGATGGTTCTGAGCCACCAAACACACTTAAAGCATGCAGAATCGACTCAGAATAGGAAAAGGAGACGTTTAGGTCAATTTTATGCATTCTGGCGTTCGTAGATACAAGAAAACTGTTAAAATTCTTCAGAAACGTCACTTTTGAAGTGTTTTCTTGTACTTTTAAGCCACTCAGATACCCAACGGGCTCGGAAAGTGCAACGAAACCATCAAATTTTAGCTAGAAACTGTATTTTTGTCGATTTTTATTGAATTTGAACTATATTTCAAAGTTTTTTGATGGTTCTGAGCCACCAAACACACTTAAAGCATGCAGAATCGACTCAGAATAGGAAAAGGAGACGTTTAGGTCAATTTTATGCATTCTGGCGTTCGTAGATACAAGAAAACTGTTAAAATTCTTCAGAAACGTCACTTTTGAAGTGTTTTCTTGTACTTTTAAGCCACTCAGATACCCTACGGGCTCGGAAAGTGCAACGAAACCATCAAATTTTAGCTAGAAACTGTATTTTTGTCGATTTTTATTGAATTTGAACTATATTTCAACGTTTTTTGATGGTTCTGAGCCACCAAACACACTTAAAGCATGCAGAATCGACTCAGAATAGGAAAAGGAGACGTTTAGGTCAATTTTATGCATTCTGGCGTTCGTAGATACAAGAAAACTGTTAAAATTCTTCAGAAACGTCACTTTTGAAGTGTTTTCTTGTACTTTTAAGCCACTCAGATACCCAACGGGCTCGGAAAGTGCAACGAAACCATCAAATTTTAGCTAGAAACTGTATTTTTGTCGATTTTTATTGAATTTGAACTATATTTCAACGTTTTTTGATGGTTCTGAGCCACCAAACACACTGAAAGCATGCAGAATCGAGTCAGAATAGGAAAAGGAGACGTTTAGGTCAATTTTATGCATTCTGGCGTTCGTAGATACAAGAAAACTGTTAAAATTCTTCAGAAACGTCACTTTTGAAGTGTTTTCTTGTACTTTTAAGCCACTCAGATACCCTACGGGCTCGGAAAGTGCAACGAAACCATCAAATTTTAGCTAGAAACTGTATTTTTGTCGATTTTTATTGAATTTGAACTATATTTCAACGTTTTTTGATGGTTCTGAGCCACCAAACACACTGAAAGCATGCAGAATCGACTCAGAATAGGAAAAGGAGACGTTTAGGTCAATTTTATGCATTCTGGCGTTCGTAGACACAAGAAAACTGTTGAAATTCTTCAGAAACGTCACTTTTGAAGTGTTTTCTTGTACTTTTAAGCCACTCAGATACCCTACGGGCTCGGAAAGTGCAACGAAACCATCAAATTTTAGCTAGAAACTGTATTTTTGTCGATTTTTATTGAATTTGAACTATATTTCAACGTTTTTTAATGGTTCTGAGCCACCAAACACACTTCAAGCATGCAGAATCGACTCAGAATAGGAAAAGGAGACGTTTAGGTCAATTTTGTGCATTCTGGCGTTCGTAGATACAAGAAAACTGTTAAAATTCTTCAGAAACGTCACTTTTGAAGTGTTTTCTTGTACTTTTAAGCCACTCAGATACCCTACGGGCTCGGAAAGTGCAACGAAGCCATCAAATTTTAGCTAGAAACTGTATTTTTGTCGATTTTTATTGAATTTGAACTATATTTCAACGTTTTTTGATGGTTCTGAGCCACCAAACACACTTAAAGCATGCAGAATCGACTCAGAATAGGAAAAGGAGACGTTTAGGTCAATTTTATGCATTCTGGCGTTCGTAGATACAAGAAAACTGTTAAAATTCTTCAGAAACGTCACTTTTGAAGTGTTTTCTTGTACTTTTAAGCCACTCAGATACCCGACGGGCTCGGAAAGTGCAACGAAACCATCAAATTTTAGCTAGAAACTGTATTTTTGTCGATTTTTATTGAATTTGAACTATATTTCAACGTTTTTTGATGGTTCTGAGCCACCAAACACACTTAAAGCATGCAGAATCGACTCAGAATAGGAAAAGGAGACATTTAGGTCGATTTTATGCATTCTGGCGTTCGTAGATACAAGAAAACTGTTAAAATTCTTCAGAAACGTCACTTTTGAAGTGTTTTCTTGTACTTTTAAGCCACTCAGATACCCTACGGGCTCGGAAAGTCCAACGAAACCATCAAACTTTAGCTAGAAACTGTATTTTTGTCGATTTTTATTGAATTTGAACTATATTTCAACGTTTTTTGATGGTTCTGAGCCACCAAACACACTTAAAGCATGCAGGATCGACTCAGAATAGGAAAAGGAGACGTTTAGGTCAATTTTATGCATTCTGGCGTTCGTAGATACAAGAAAACTGTTAAAATTCTTCAGAAACGTCACTTTTGAAGTGTTTTCTTGTACTTTTAAGCCACTCAGATACCCTACGGGCTCGGAAAGTGCAACGGAACCATCAAATTTTAGCTAGAAACTGTATTTTTGTCGATTTTTATTGAATTTGAACTATATTTCAACGTTTTTTGATGGTTCTGAGCCACCAAACACACTTAAAGCATGCAGAATCGACTCAGAATAGGAAAAGGAGACGTTTAGGTCAATTTTATGCATTCTGGCGTTCGTAGATACAAGAAAACTGTTAAAATTCTTCAGAAACGTCACTTTTGAAGTGTTTTCTTGTACTTTTAAGCCACTCAGATACCCTACGGGCTCGGAAAGTGCAACGAAACCATCAAATTTTAGCTAGAAACTGTATTTTTGTCGATTTTTATTGAATTTGAACTATATTTCAACGTTTTTTGATGGTTCTGAGCCACCAAACACACTTAAAGCATGCAGAATCGACTCAGAATAGGAAAAGGAGACGTTTAGGTCAATTTTATGCATTCTGGCGTTCGTAGATACAAGAAAACTGTTAAAATTCTTCAGAAACGTCACTTTTGAAGTGTTTTCTTGTACTTTTAAGCCACTCAGATACCCTACGGGCTCGGAAAGTGCAACGAAACCATCAAATTTTAGCTAGAAACTGTATTTTTGTCGATTTTTATTGAATTTGAACTATATTTCAACGTTTTTTGAAGGTTCTGAGCCACCAAACACACTTAAAGCATGCAGAATCGACTCAGAATAGGAAAAGGAGACGTTTAGGTCTTTTTTATGCATTCTGGCGTTCGTAGATACAAGAAAACTGTTAAAATTCTTCAGAAACGTCACTTTTGAAGTGTTTGCTTGTACTTTTAAGCCACTCAGATACCCAACGGGCTCGGAAAGTGCAACGAAACCATCAAATTTTAGCTAGAAACTGTATTTTTGTCGATTTTTATTGAATTTGAACTATATTTCAACGTTTTTTGATGGTTCTGAGCCACCAAACACACTTAAAGCATGCAGAATCGACTCAGAATAGGAAAAGGAGACGTTTAGGTCAATTTTATGCATTCTGGCGTTCGTAGATACAAGAAAACTGTTAAAATTCTTCAGAAACGTCACTTTTGAAGTGTTTTCTTGTACTTTTAAGCCACTCAGATACCCTACGGGCTCGGAAAGTGCAACGAAACCATCAAATTTTAGCTAGAAACTGTATTTTTGTCGATTTTTATTGAATTTGAACTATATTTCAACGTTTCTTGATGGTTCTGAGCCACCAAACACACTTAAAGCATGCAGAATCGACTCAGAATAGGAAAAGGAGACGTTTAGGTCAATTTTATGCATTCTGGCGTTCGTAGATACAAGAAAACTGTTAAAATTCTTCAGAAACGTCACTTTTGAAGTGTTTTCTTGTACTTTTAAGCCACTCAGATACCCTACGGGCTCGGAAAGTGCAACGAAACCATCAAATTTTAGCTAGAAACTGTATTTTTGTCGATTTATATTGAATTTGAACTATATTTCAACGTTTTTTGATGGTTCTGAGCCACCAAACACACTTAAAGCATGCAGAATCGACTCAGAATAGGAAAAGGAGACGTTTAGGTCAATTTTATGCATTCTGGCGTTCGTAGATACAAGAAAACTGTTAAAATTCTTCAGAAACGTCACTTTTGAAGTGTTTTCTTGTACTTTTAAGCCACTCAGATACCCTGCGGGCTCGGAAAGTGCAACGAAACCATCAAATTTTAGCTAGAAACTGTATTTTTGTCGATTTTTATTGAATTTGAACTATATTTCAACGATTTTTGATGGTTCTGAGCCACCAAACACACTTAAAGCATGCAGAATCGACTCAGAATAGGAAAAGGAGACGTTTAGGTCAATTTTATGCATTCTGGCGTTCGTAGATACAAGAAAACTGTTAAAATTCTTCAGAAACGTCACTTTTGAAGAGTTTTCTTGTACTTTTAAGCCACTCAGATACCCTACGGGCTCGGAAAGTGCAACGAAACCATCAAATTTTAGCTAGAAACTGTATTTTTGTCGATTTTTATTGAATTTGAACTATATTTCAACGTTTTTTGATGGTTCTGAGCCACCAAACACACTTAAAGCATGCAGAATCGACTCAGAATAGGAAAAGGAGACGTTTAGGTCAATTTTATGCATTCTGGCGTTCGTAGATACAAGAAAACTCTTAAAATTCTTCAGAAACGTCACTTTTGAAGTGTTTTCTTGTACTTTTAAGCCACTCAGATACCCTACGGGCTCGGAAAGTGCAACGAAACCATCAAATTTTAGCTAGAAACTGTATTTTTGTCGATTTTTATTGAATTTGAACTATATTTCAACGTTTTTTGATGGTTCTGAGCCACCAAACACACTTAAAGCATGCAGAATCGACTCAGAATAGGAAAAGGAGACGTTTAGGTCAATTTTATGCATTCTGGCGTTCGTAGATACAAGAAAACTGTTAAAACTCTTCAGAAACGTCACTCTTGAAGTGTTTTCTTGTACTTTTAAGCCACTCAGAGACCCTACGGGCTCGGAAAGTGCAACGAAACCATCAAATTTTAGCTAGAAACTGTATTTTTGTCGATTTTTATTGAATTTGAACTATATTTCAACGTTTTTTGATGGTTCTGAGCCACCAAACACACTTAAAGCATGCAGAATCGACTCAGAATAGGAAAAGGAGACGTTTAGGTCAATTTTATGCATTCTGGCGTTCGTAGATACAAGAAAACTGTTAAAATTCTTCAGAAACGTCACTTTTGAAGTGTTTTCTTGTACTTTTAAGCCACTCAGATACCCTACGGGCTCGGAAAGTGCAACGAAACCATCAAATTTTAGCTAGAAACTGTATTTTTGTCGATTTTTATTGAATTTGAACTATATTTCAACGTTTTTTGATGGTTCTGAGCCACCAAACACACTTAAAGCATGCAGAATCGACTCAGAATAGGAAAAGGAGACGTTTAGGTCAATTTTATGCATTCTGGCGTTCGTAGATACAAGAAAACTGTTAAAATTCTTCAGAAACGTCACTTTTGAAGTGTTTTCTTGTACTTTTAAGCCACTCAGATACCCTACGGGCTCGGAAAGTGCAACGAAACCATCAAATTTTAGCTAGAAACTGTATTTTTGTCGATTTTTATTGAATTTGAACTATATTTCAACGTTTTTTGATGGTTCTGAGCCACCAAACACACATAAAGCATGCAGAATCGACTCAGAATAGGAAAAGGAGACGTTTAGGTCAATTTTATGCATTCTGGCGTTCGTAGATACAAGAAAACTGTTAAAATTCTTCAGAAACGTCACTTTTGAAGTATTTTCTTGTACTTTTAAGCCACTCAGATACCCTACGGGCTCGGAAAGTGCAACGAAACCATCAAATTTTAGCTAGAAACTGTATTTTTGTCGATTTTTATTGAATTTGAACTATATTTCAACGTTTTTTGATGGTTCTGAGCCACCAAACACACTTAAAGCATGCAGAATCGACTCAGAATAGGAAAAGGAGACGTTTAGGTCAATTTTATGCATTCTGGCGTTCGTAGATACAAGAAAACTGTTAAAATTCTTCAGAAACGTCACTTTTGAAGTGTTTTCTTGTACTTTTAAGCCACTCAGATACCCTACGGGCTCGGAAAGTGCAACGAAACCATCAAATTTTAGCTAGAAACTGTATTTTAGTCGATTTTTATTGAATTTGAACTATATTTCAACGTTTTTTGATGGTTCTGAGCCACCAAACACACTTAAAGCATGCAGAATCGACTCAGAATAGGAAAAGGAGACGTTTAGGTCAATTTTATGCATTCTGGCGTTCGTAGATACAAGAAAACTGTTAAAATTCTTCAGAAACGTCACTTTTGAAGTGTTTTCTTGTACTTTTAAGCCACTCAGATACCCTACGGGCTCGGAAAGTGCAACGAAACCATCAAATTTTAGCTAGAAACTGTATTTTTGTCGATTTTTATTGAATTTGAACTATATTTCAACGTTTTTTGATGGTTCTGAGCCACCAAACACACTTAAAGCATGCAGAATCGACTCAGAATAGGAAAAGGAGACGTTTAGGCCAATTTTATGCATTCTGGCGTTCGTAGATACAAGAAAACTGTTAAAATTCTTCAGAAACGTCACTTTTGAAGTGTTTTCATGTACTTTTAAGCCACTCAGATACCCTACGGGCTCGGAAAGTGCAACGAAACCATCAAATTTTAGCTAGAAACTGTATTTTTGTCGATTTTTATTGAATTTGAACTATATTTCAACGTTTTTTGATGGTTCTGAGCCACCAAACACACTTAAAGCATGCAGAATCGACTCAGAATAGGAAAAGGAGACGTTTAGGTCAATTTTATGCATTCTGGCGTTCGTAGATACAAGAAAACTGTTAAAATTCTTCAGAAACGTCACTTTTGAAGTGTTTTCTTGTATTTTTAAGCCACTCAGATACCCTACGGGCTCGGAAAGTGCAACGAAACCATCAAATTTTAGCTAGAAACTGTATTTTTGTCGATTTTTATTGAATTTGAACGATATTTCAACGTTTTTTGATGGTTCTGAGCCACCAAACACACTTAAAGCATGCAGAATCGACTCAGAATAGGAAAAGGAGACGTTTAGGTCAATTTTATGCATTCTGGCGTTCGTAGATACAAGAAAACTGTTAAAATTCTTCAGAAACGTCAGTTTTGAAGTGTTTTCTTGTACTTTTAAGCCACTCAGATACCCTACGGGCTCGGAAAGTGCAACGAAACCATCAAATTTTAACTAGAAACTGTATTTTTGTCGATTTTTATTGAATTTGAACTATATTTCAACGTTTTTTGATGGTTCTGAGCCACCAAACACACTTAAAGCATGCAGAATCGACTCAGAATAGGAAAAGGAGACGTTTAGGCCAATTTTATGCATTCTGGCGTTCGTAGATACAAGAAAACTGTTAAAATTCTTCAGAAACGTCACTTTTGAAGTGTTTTCATGTACTTTTAAGCCACTCAGATACCCTACGGGCTCGGAAAGTGCAACGAAACCATCAAATTTTAGCTAGAAACTGTATTTTTGTCGATTTTTATTGAATTTGAACTATATTTCAACGTTTTTTGATGGTTCTGAGCCACCAAACACACTTAAAGCATGCAGAATCGACTCAGAATAGGAAAAGGAGACGTTTAGGTCAATTTTATGCATTCTGGCGTTCGTAGATACAAGAAAACTGTTAAAATTCTTCAGAAACGTCACTTTTGAAGTGTTTTCGTGTACTTTTAAGCCACTCAGATACCCTACGGGCTCGGAAAGTGAAACGAAACCATCAAGTTTTAGCTAGAAACTGTATTTTTGTCGATTTTTATTGAATTTGAACTATATTTCAACGTTTTTTGATGGTTCTGAGCCAACAAACACACTTAAAGCATGCAGAATCGACTCAGAATAGGAAAAAGAGACGTTTAGGTCAATTTTATGCATTCTGGCGTTCGTAGATACAAGAAAACTGTTAAAATTCTTCAGAAACGTCACTTTTGAAGTGTTTTCTTGTACTTTTAAGCCACTCAGATACCCTACGGGCTCGGAAAGTGCAACGAAACCATCAAATTTTGGCTAGAAACTGTATTTTGGTCGATTTTTATTGAATTTGAACTATATTTCAACGTTTTTTGATGGTTCTGAGCCACCAAACACACTTAAAGCATGCAGAATCGACTCAGAATAGGAAAAGGAGACGTTTAGGTCAATTTTATGCATTCTGGCGTTCGTAGATACAAGAAAACTGTTAAAATTCTTCAGAAACGTCACTTTTGAAGTGTTTTCTTGTACTTTTAAGCCACTCAGATACCCTACGGGCTCGGAAAGTGCAACTAAACCATCAAATTTTAGCTAGAAACTGTATTTTTGCCGATTTTTATTGAATTTGAACTATATATTATATAGTACTGTATTTTTGTCGATTTTTATTGAATTTGAACGATATTTCAACGTTTTTTGATGGTTCTGAGCCACCAAACACACTTAAAGCATGCAGAATCGACTCAGAATAGGAAAAGGAGACGTTTAGGTCAATTTTATGCATTCTGGCGTTCGTAGATACAAGAAAACTGTTAAAATTCTTCAGAAACGTCAGTTTTGAAGTGTTTTCTTGTACTTTTAAGCCACTCAGATACCCTACGGGCTCGGAAAGTGCAACGAAACCATCAAATTTTAACTAGAAACTGTATTTTTGTCGATTTTTATTGAATTTGAACTATATTTCAACGTTTTTTGATGGTTCTGAGCCACCAAACACACTTAAAGCATGCAGAATCGACTCAGAATAGGAAAAGGAGACGTTTAGGTCAATTTTATGCATTCTGGCGTTCGTAGATACAAGAAAACTGTTAAAATTCTTCAGAAACGTCACTTTTGAAGTGTTTTCTTGTACTTTTAAGCCACTCAGATACCCTACGGGCTCGGAAAGTGCAACGAAACCATCAAATTTTAGCTAGAAACTGTATTTTTGTCGATTTTTATTGAATTTGAACTATATTTCAACGTTTTTTGATGGTTCTGAGCCACCAAACACACTTAAAGCATGCAGAATCGACTCAGAATAGGAAAAGGAGACGTTTAGGTCAATTTTATGCATTCTGGCGTTCGTAGATACAAGAAAACTGTTAAAATTCTTCAGAAACGTCACTTTTGAAGTGTTTTCTTGTACTTTTAAGCCACTCAGATACCCTACGGGCTCGGAAAGTGCAACGAAACCATCAAATTTTAGCTAGAAACTGTATTTTTGTCGATTTTTATTGAATTTGAACGATATTTCAACGTTTTTTGATGGTTCTGAGCCACCAAACACACTTAAAGCATACAGAATCGACTCAGAATAGGAAAAGGAGACGTTTAGGTCAATTTTATGCATTCTGGCGTTCGTAGATACAAGAAAACTGTTAAAATTCTTCAGAAACGTCAGTTTTGAAGTGTTTTCTTGTACTTTTAAGCCACTCAGATACCCTACGGGCTCGGAAAGTGCAACGAAACCATCAAATTTTAACTAGAAACTGTATTTTTGTCGATTTTTATTGAATTTGAACTATATTTCAACGTTTTTTGATGGTTCTGAGCCACCAAACACACTTAAAGCATGCAGAATCGACTCAGAATAGGAAAAGGAGACGTTTAGGTCAATTTTATGCATTCTGGCGTTCGTAGATACAAGAAAACTGTTAAAATTCTTCAGAAACGTCACTTTTGAAGTGTTTTCTTGTACTTTTAAGCCACTCAGATACCCTACGGGCTCGGAAAGTGCAACGAAACCATCAAATTTTAGCTAGAAACTGTATTTTTGTCGATTTTTATTGAATTTGAACTATATTTCAACGTTTTTTGATGGTTCTGAGCCACCAAACACACTTAAAGCATGCAGAATCGACTCAGAATAGGAAAAGGAGACGTTTAGGTCAATTTTATGCATTCTGGCGTTCGTAGATACAAGAAAACTGTTAAAATTCTTCAGAAACGTCACTTTTGAAGTGTTTTCGTGTACTTTTAAGCCACTCAGATACCCTACGGGCTCGGAAAGTGAAACGAAACCATCAAGTTTTAGCTAGAAACTGTATTTTTGTCGATTTTTATTGAATTTGAACTATATTTCAACGTTTTTTGATGGTTCTGAGCCAACAAACACACTTAAAGCATGCAGAATCGACTCAGAATAGGAAAAAGAGACGTTTAGGTCAATTTTATGCATTCTGGCGTTCGTAGATACAAGAAAACTGTTAAAATTCTTCAGAAACGTCACTTTTGAAGTGTTTTCTTGTACTTTTAAGCCACTCAGATACCCAACGGGCTCGGAAAGTGCAACGAAACCATCAAATTTTGGCTAGAAACTGTATTTTGGTCGATTTTTATTGAATTTGAACTATATTTCAACGTTTTTTGATGGTTCTGAGCCACCAAACACACTTAAAGCATGCAGAATCGACTCAGAATAGGAAAAGGAGACGTTTAGGTCAATTTTATGCATTCTGGCGTTCGTAGATACAAGAAAACTGTTAAAATTCTTCAGAAACGTCACTTTTGAAGTGTTTTCTTGTACTTTTAAGCCACTCAGATACCCTACGGGCTCGGAAAGTGCAACTAAACCATCAAATTTTAGCTAGAAACTGTATTTTTGCCGATTTTTATTGAATTTGAACTATATATTATATAGTACTGTATTTTTGTCGATTTTTATTGAATTTGAACTATATATTATATAGTTCAAATTCAATAAAAATCGACAAAAATACAGTTTCTAGCTAAAATTTGATGGTTTAGTTGCACTTTCCGAGCCCGTAGGGTATCTGAGTGGCTTAAAAGTACAAGAAAACACTTCAAAAGTGACGTTTCTGAAGAATTTTAACAGTTTTCTTGTATCTACGAACGCCAGAATGCATAAAATTGACCTAAACGTCTCCTTTTCCTACTCTGAGTCGATTCTGCATGCTTTAAGTGTGTTTGGTGGCTCAGAACCATCAAAAAACGTTGAAATATAGTTCAAATTCAAAAAAAATCGACAAAAATACAGTTTCTAGCTAAAATTTGATGGTTTCGTTGCACTTTCCGAGCCCGTAGGGTATCTGAGTGGCTTAAAAGTACAAGAAAACACTTCAAAAGTGACGTTTCTGAAGAATTTTAACAGTTTTCTGGTATCTACGAACGCCAGAATGCATAAAATTGACCTAAACGTCTCCTTTTCCTATTCTGAGTCGATTCTGCATGCTTTAAGTGTGTTTGGTGGCTCAGAACCATCAAAAAACGTTGAAATATAGTTCAAATTCAATAAAAATCGACAAAAATACAGTTTCTAGCTAAAATTTGATGGTTTCGTTGCACTTTCCGAGCCCGTAGGGTATCTGAGTGGCTTAAAAGTACAAGAAAACACTTCAAAAGTGACGTTTCTGATGAATTTTAACAGTTTTCTTGTATCTACGAACGCCAGAATGCATAAAATTGACCTAAACGTCTCCTTTTCCTATTCTGAGTCGATTCTGCATGCTTTAAGTGTGTTTGGTGGCTCAGAACCATCAAAAAACGTTGAAATATAGTTCAAATTCAATAAAAATCGACAAAAATACAGTTTCTAGCTAAAATTTGATGGTTTCGTTGCACTTTCCGAGCCCGTAGAGTATCTGAGTGGCTTAAAAGTACAAGAAAACACTTCAAAAGTGATGTTTCTGAAGAATTTTAACAGTTTTCTTGTATCTACGAACGCCAGAATGCATAAAATTGACCTAAACGTCTCCTTTTCCTATTCTGAGTCGATTCTGCATGCTTTAAGTGTGTTTGGTGGCTCAGAACCATCAAAAAACGTTGAAATATAGTTCAAATTCAATAAAAATCGACAAAAATACAGTTTCTAGCTAAAATTTGATGGTTTCGTTGCACTTTCCGAGCCCGTAGAGTATCTGAGTGGCTTAAAAGTACAAGAAAACACTTCAAAAGTGAAGTTTCTGAAGAATTTTAACAGTTTTCTTGTATCTACGAACGCCAGAATGCATAAAATTTACCTAAACGTCTCCTTTTCCTATTCTGAGTCGATTCTGCATGCTTTAAGTGTGTTTGGTGGCTCAGAACCATCAAAAAACGTTGAAATATAGTTCAAATTCAATAAAAATCGACAAAAATAGAGTTTCTAGCTAAAATTTGATGGTTTCGTTGCACTTTCCGAGCCCGTAGGGTATCTGAGTGGCTTAAAAGTACAAGAAAACACTTCAAAAGTGACGTTTCTGAAGAATTTTAACAGTTTTCTTGTATCTACGAACGCCAGAATGCATAAATTTGACCTAAACGTCTCCTTTTCCTATTCTGAGTCGATTCTGCATGCTTTAAGTGTGTTTGGTGGCTCAGAACCATCAAAAAACGTTGAAATATAGTTCAAATTCAATAAAAATCGACAAAAATACAGTTTCTAGCTAAAATTAGATGGTTTCGTTGCACTTTCCGAGCCCGTAGGGTATCTGAGTGGCTTAAAAGTACAAGAAAACACTTCAAAAGTGACGTTTCTGAAGAATTTTAACAGTTTTCTTGTATCTACGAACGCCAGAATGCATAAAATTGACCTAAACGTCTCCTTTTCCTATTCTGAGTCGATTCTGCATGCTTTAAGTGTGTTTGGTGGCTCAGAACCATCAAAAAACGTTGAAATATAGTTCAAATTCAATAAAAATCGACAAAAATACAGTTTCTAGCTAAAATTTGATGGTTTCGTTGCACTTTCCGAGCCCGTAGAGTATCTGAGTGGCTTAAAAGTACAAGAAAACACTTCAAAAGTGATGTTTCTGAAGAATTTTAACAGTTTTCTTGTATCTACGAACGCCAGAATGCATAAAATTGACCTAAACGTCTCCTTTTCCTACTCTGAGTCGATTCTGCATGCTTTAAGTGTTTTTGGTGGCTCAGAAACATCAAAAAACGTTGAAATATAGTTCAAATTCAATAAAAATCGACAAAAATACAGTTTCTAGCTAAAATTTGATGGTTTCGTTGCACTTTCCGAGCCCGTAGGGTATCTGAGTGGCTTAAAAGTACAAGAAAACACTTCAAAAGTGACGTTTCTGAAGAATTTTAACAGTTTTCTTGTATCTACGAACGCCAGAATGCATAAAATTGACCTAAACGTCTCCTTTTCCTATTCTGAGTCGATTCTGCATGCTTTAAGTGTGTTTGGTGGCTCAGAACCATCAAAAAACATTGAAATATAGTTCAAATTCAATAAAAATCGACAAAAATACAGTTTCTAGCTAAAATTTGATGGTTTCGTTGCACTTTCCGAGCCCGTAGGGTATCTGAGTGGCTTAAAAGTACAAGAAAACACTTCAAAAGTGACGTTTCTGAAGAATTTTAACAGTTTTCTTGTATCTATGAACGCCAGAATGCATAAAATTGACCTAAACGTCTCCTTTTCCTATTCTGAGTCGATTCTGCATGCTTTAAGTGTGTTTGGTGGCTCAGAACCATCAAAAAACGTTGAAATATAGTTCAAATTCAATAAAAATCGACAAAAATACAGTTTCTAGCTAAAATTTGATGGTTTCGTTGCACTTTCCGAGCCCGTAGGTTATCTGAGTGGCTTAAAAGTACAAGAAAACACTTCAAAAGTGACGTTTCTGAAGAATTTTAACAGTTTTCTTGTATCTACGAACGCCAGAATGCATAAAATTGACCTAAACGTCTCCTTTTCCTATTCTGAGTCGATTCTGCATGCTTTAAGTGTGTTTGGTGGCTCAGAACCATCAAAAAACGTTGAAATATAGTTCAAATTCAATAAAAATCGACAAAAATACAGTTTCTAGCTAAAATTTGATGGTTTCGTTGCACTTTCCGAGCCCGTTGGGTATCTGAGTGGCTTAAAAGTCCAAGAAAACACTTCAAAAGTGACGTTTCTGAAGAATTTTAACAGTTTTCTTGTATCTACGAATGCCAGAATGCATAAAATTGACCAAAACGTCTCCTTTTCCTATTCTGAGTCGATTCTGCATGCTTTAAGTGTGTTTGGTGGCTCAGAACCATCAAAAAACGTTGAAATATAGTTCAAATTCAATAAAAATCGACAAAAATACAGTTTCTAGCTAAAATTTGATGGTTTCGTTGCACTTTCCGAGCCCGTAGGGTATCTGAGTGGCTTAAAAGTACAAGAAAACATTTCAAAAGTGACGTTTCTGAAGAATTTTAACAGTTTTCTTGTATCTACGAACGCCAGAATGCATAAAATTGACCTAAACGTCTCCTTTTCCTATTCTGAGTCGATTCTGCATGCTTTAAGTGTGTTTGGTGGCTCAGAACCATCAAAAAACGTTGAAATATAGTTCAAATTCAATAAAAATCGACAAAAATACAGTTTCTAGCTAAAATTTGATGGTTTCGTTGCACTTTCCGAGCCCGTAGGGTATCTGAGTGGCTTAAAAGTACAAGAAAACACTTCAAAAGTGACGTTTCTGAAGAATTTTAACAGTTTTCTTGTATCTACGAACGCCAGAATGCATAAAATTGACCTAAACGTCTCCTTTTCCTATTCTGAGTCGATTCTGCATGCTTTGAGTGTGTTTGGTGGCTCAGAACCATCAAAAAACGTTGAAATATAGTTCAAATTCAATAAAAATCGACAAAAATACAGTTTCTAGCTAAAATTTGATGGTTTCGTTGCACTTTCAAAGCCCGTAGGGTATCTGAGTGGCTTAAAAGTACAAGAAAACACTTCAAAAGTGACGTTTCTGAAGAATTTTAACAGTTTTCTTGTATCTACGAACGCCAGAATGCATAAAATTGACCTAAACGTCTCCTTTTCCTATTCTGAGTCGATTCTGCATGCTTTAAGTGTGTTTGGTGGCTCAGAACCATCAAAAAACGTTGAAATATAGTTCAAATTCTATAAAAATCGACAAAAATACAGTTTCTAGCTAAAATTTGATGGTTTCGTTGCACTTTCCGAGCCCGTTGGGTATCTGAGTGGCTTAAAAGTACAAGAAAACACTTCAAAAGTGACGTTTCTGAAGAATTTTAACAGTTTTCTTGTATCTACGAACGCCAGAATGCATAAAATTGACCTAAACGTCTCCTTTTCCTATTCTGAGTCGATTCTGCATGCTTTAAGTGTGTTTGGTTGCTCAGAACCATCAAAAAACGTTGAAATATAGTTCAAATTCAATAAAAATCGACAAAAATACAGTTTCTAGCTAAAATTTGATGGTTTCGTTGCACTTTCCGAGCCCGTAGGGTATCTGAGTGGCTTAAAAGTACAAGAAAACACTTCAAAAGTGACGTTTCTGAAGAATTTTAACAGTTTTCTTGTATCTACGAACGCCAGAATGCATAAAATTGACCTAAACGTCTCCTTTTCCTATTCTGAGTCGATTCTGCATGCTTTAAGTGTGTTTGGTGGCTCAGAACCATCAAAAAACGTTGAAATATAGTTCAAATTCAATAAAAATCGACAAAAATACAGTTTCTAGCTAAAATTTGATGGTTTCGTTGCACTTTCCGAGCCCGTAGGGTATCTGAGTGGCTTAAAAGTACAAGAAAACACTTCAAAAGTGACGTTTCTGAAGAATTTTAACAGTTTTCTTGTATCTACGAACGCCAGAATGCATAAAATTGACCTAAACGTCTCCTTTTCCTATTCTGAGTCGATTCTGCATGCTTTAAGTGTGTTTGGTGGCTCAGAACCATCAAAAAACGTTGAAATATAGTTCAAATTCAATAAAAATTGACAAAAATACAGTTTCTAGCTAAAATTTGATGGTTTCGTTGCACTTTCCGAGCCCGTAGGGTATCTGAGTGGCTTAAAAGTACAAGAAAACACTTCAAAAGTGACGTTTCTGAAGAATTTTAACAGTTTTCTTGTATCTACGAACGCCAGAATGCATAAAATTGACCTAAACGTCTCCTTTTCCTATTCTGAGTCGATTCTGCATGCTTTAAGTGTGTTTGGTGGCTCAGAACCATCAAAAAACGTTGAAATATAGTTCAAATTCAATAAAAATCGACAAAAATACAGTTTCTAGCTAAAATTTGATGGTTTCGTTGCACTTTCCGAGCCCGTAGGGTATCTGAGTGGCTTAAAAGTACAAGAAAACACTTCAAAAGAGACGTTTCTGAAGAATTTTAACAGTTTTCTTGTATCTACGAACGCCAGAATGCATAAAATTGACCTAAACGTCTCCTTTTCCTATTCTGAGTCGATTCTGCATGCTTTAAGTGTGTTTGGTGGCTCAGAACCATCAAAAAACGTTGAAATATAGTTCAAATTCAATAAAAATCGACAAAAATACAGTTTCTAGCTAAAATTTGATGGTTTCGTTGCACTTTCCGAGCCCGTAGGGTATCTGAGTGGCTTAAAAGTACAAGAAAACACTTCAAAAGTGACGTTTCTGAAGAATTTTAACAGTTTTCTTGTATCTACGAACGCCAGAATACATAAAATTGACCTAAACGTCTCCTTTTCCTATTCTGAGTCGATTCTGCATGCTTTAAGTGTGTTTGGTGGCTCAGAACCATCAAAAAACGTTGAAATATAGTTCAAATTCAATAAGAATCGACTAAATACAGTTTCTAGCTAAAATGTGATGGTTTCGTTGCACTTTCCGAGCCCGTAGGGTATCTGAGTGGCTTAAAAGTACAAGAAAACACTTCAAAAGTGACGTTTCTGAAGGATTTTAACAGTTTTCTTGTATCTACGAACGCCAGAATGCATAAAATTGACCTAAACGTCTCCTTTTCCAATTCTGAGTCGATTCTGCATGCTTTAAGTGTGTTTGGTGGCTCAGAACCATCAAAAAACGTTGAAATATGGTTCAAATTCAATAAAAATCGACAAAAATACAGTTTCTAGCTAAAATTTGATGGTTTCGTTGCACTTTCCGAGCCCGTAGGGTATCTGAGTGGCTTAAAAGTACAAGAAAACACTTCAAAAGTGAAGTTTCTGAAGAATTTTAACAGTTTTCTTGTATCTACGAACGCCAGAATGCATAAAATTTACCTAAACGTCTCCTTTTCCTATTCTGAGTCGATTCTGCATGCTTTAAGTGTGTTTGGTGGCTCAGAACCATTAAAAAACGTTGAAATATAGTTCAAATTCAATAAAAATCGACAAAAATAATGTTTCTAGCTAAAATTTGATGGTTTCGTTGCACTTTCCGAGCCCGTAGGGTATCTGAGTGGCTTAAAAGTACAAGAAAACACTTCAAAAGTGACGTTTCTGAAGAATTTTAACAGTTTTCTTGTATCTACGAACGCCAGAATGCATAAAATTGACCTAAACGTCTCCTTTTCCTATTCTGAGTCGATTCTGCATGCTTTAAGTGTGTTTGGTGGCTCAGAACCATCAAAAAACGTTGAAATATAGTTCAAATTCAATAAAAATCGACAAAAATACAGTTTCTAGCTAAAATTAGATGATTTCGTTGCACTTTCCGAGCCCGTAGGGTATCTGAGTGGCTTAAAAGTACAAGAAAACACTTCAAAAGTGACGTTTCTGAAGAATTTTAACAGTTTTCTTGTATCTACGAACGCCAGAATGCATAAAATTGACCTAAACGTCTCCTTTTCCTATTCTGAGTCGATTCTGCATGCTTTAAGTGTGTTTGGTGGCTCAGAACCATCAAAAAACGTTGAAATATAGTTCAAATTCAATAAAAATCGACAAAAATACAGTTTCTAGCTAAAATTTGATGGTTTCGTTGCACTTTCCGAGCCCGTAGAGTATCTGAGTGGCTTAAAAGTACAAGAAAACACTTCAAAAGTGACGTTTCTGAAGAATTTTAACAGTTTTCTTGTATCTACGAACGCCAGAATGCATAAAATTGACCTAAACGTCTCCTTTTCCTATTCTGAGTCGATTCTGCATGCTTTAAGTGTTTTTGGTGGCTCAGAAACATCAAAAAACGTTGAAATATATATCAAATTCAATAAAAATCGACAAAAATACAGTTTCTAGCTAAAATTTGATGGTTTCGTTGCACTTTCCGAGCCCGTAGGGTATCTGAGTGGCTTAAAAGTACAAGAAAACACTTCAAAAGTGACGTTTCTGAAGAATTTTAACAGTTTTCTTGTATCTACGAACGCCAGAATGCATAAAATTGACCTAAACGTCTCCTTTTCCTATTCTGAGTCGATTCTGCATGCTTTAAGTGTGTTTGGTGGCTCAGAACCATCAAAAAACATTGAAATATAGTTCAAATTCAATAAAAATCGACAAAAATACAGTTTCTAGCTAAAATTTGATGGTTTCGTTGCACTTTCCGAGCCCGTAGGGTATCTGAGTGGCTTAAAAGTACAAGAAAACACTTCAAAAGTGACGTTTCTGAAGAATTTTAACAGTTTTCTTGTATCTATGAACGCCAGAATGCATAAAATTGACCTAAACGTCTCCTTTTCCTATTCTGAGTCGATTCTGCATGCTTTAAGTGTGTTTGGTGGCTCAGAACCATCAAAAAACGTTGAAATATAGTTCAAATTCAATAAAAATCGACAAAAATACAGTTTCTAGCTAAAATTTGATGGTTTCGTTGCACTTTCCGAGCCCGTAGGTTATCTGAGTGGCTTAAAAGTACAAGAAAACACTTCAAAAGTGACGTTTCTGAAGAATTTTAACAGTTTTCTTGTATCTACGAACGCCAGAATGCATAAAATTGACCTAAACGTCTCCTTTTCCTATTCTGAGTCGATTCTGCATGCTTTAAGTGTGTTTGGTGGCTCAGAACCATCAAAAAACGTTGAAATATAGTTCAAATTCAATAAAAATCGACAAAAATACAGTTTCTAGCTAAAATTTGATGGTTTCGTTGCACTTTCCGAGCCCGTAGGGTATCTCAGTGGCTTAAAAGTCCAAGAAAACACTTCAAAAGTGACGTTTCTGAAGAATTTTAACAGTTTTCTTGTATCTACGAACGCCAGAATGCATAAAATTGACCAAAACGTCTCCTTTTCCTATTCTGAGTCGATTCTGCATGCTTTAAGTGTGTTTGGTGGCTCAGAACCATCAAAAAACGTTGAAATATAGTTCAAATTCAATAAAAATCGACAAAAATACAGTTTCTAGCTAAAATTTGATGGTTTCGTTGCACTTTCCGAGCCCGTAGGGTATCTGAGTGGCTTAAAAGTACAAGAAAACACTTCAAAAGTGACGTTTCTGAAGAATTTTAACAGTTTTCTTGTATCTACGAACGCCAGAATGCATAAAATTGACCTAAACGTCTCCTTTTCCTATTCTGAGTCGATTCTGCATGCTTTAAGTGTGTTTGGTGGCTCAGAACCATCAAAAAACGTTGAAATATAGTTCAAATTCAATAAAAATCGACAAAAATACAGTTTCTAGCTAAAATTTGATGGTTTCGTTGCACTTTCCGAGCCCGTAGGGTATCTGAGTGGCTTAAAAGTACAAGAAAACACTTCAAAAGTGACGTTTCTGAAGAATTTTAACAGTTTTCTTGTATCTACGAACGCCAGAATACATAAAATTGACCTAAACGTCTCCTTTTCCTATTCTGAGTCGATTCTGCATGCTTTAAGTGTGTTTGGTGGCTCAGAACCATCAAAAAACGTTGAAATATAGTTCAAATTCAATAAGAATCGACTAAATACAGTTTCTAGCTAAAATGTGATGGTTTCGTTGCACTTTCCGAGCCCGTAGGGTATCTGAGTGGCTTAAAAGTACAAGAAAACACTTCAAAAGTGACGTTTCTGAAGGATTTTAACAGTTTTCTTGTATCTACGAACGCCAGAATGCATAAAATTGACCTAAACGTCTCCTTTTCCAATTCTGAGTCGATTCTGCATGCTTTAAGTGTGTTTGGTGGCTCAGAACCATCAAAAAACGTTGAAATATGGTTCAAATTCAATAAAAATCGACAAAAATACAGTTTCTAGCTAAAATTTGATGGTTTCGTTGCACTTTCCGAGCCCGTAGGGTATCTGAGTGGCTTAAAAGTACAAGAAAACACTTCAAAAGTGAAGTTTCTGAAGAATTTTAACAGTTTTCTTGTATCTACGAACGCCAGAATGCATAAAATTTACCTAAACGTCTCCTTTTCCTATTCTGAGTCGATTCTGCATGCTTTAAGTGTGTTTGGTGGCTCAGAACCATTAAAAAACGTTGAAATATAGTTCAAATTCAATAAAAATCGACAAAAATAATGTTTCTAGCTAAAATTTGATGGTTTCGTTGCACTTTCCGAGCCCGTAGGGTATCTGAGTGGCTTAAAAGTACAAGAAAACACTTCAAAAGTGACGTTTCTGAAGAATTTTAACAGTTTTCTTGTATCTACGAACGCCAGAATGCATAAAATTGACCTAAACGTCTCCTTTTCCTATTCTGAGTCGATTCTGCATGCTTTAAGTGTGTTTGGTGGCTCAGAACCATCAAAAAACGTTGAAATATAGTTCAAATTCAATAAAAATCGACAAAAATACAGTTTCTAGCTAAAATTAGATGATTTCGTTGCACTTTCCGAGCCCGTAGGGTATCTGAGTGGCTTAAAAGTACAAGAAAACACTTCAAAAGTGACGTTTCTGAAGAATTTTAACAGTTTTCTTGTATCTACGAACGCCAGAATGCATAAAATTGACCTAAACGTCTCCTTTTCCTATTCTGAGTCGATTCTGCATGCTTTAAGTGTGTTTGGTGGCTCAGAACCATCAAAAAACGTTGAAATATAGTTCAAATTCAATAAAAATCGACAAAAATACAGTTTCTAGCTAAAATTTGATGGTTTCGTTGCACTTTCCGAGCCCGTAGAGTATCTGAGTGGCTTAAAAGTACAAGAAAACACTTCAAAAGTGACGTTTCTGAAGAATTTTAACAGTTTTCTTGTATCTACGAACGCCAGAATGCATAAAATTGACCTAAACGTCTCCTTTTCCTATTCTGAGTCGATTCTGCATGCTTTAAGTGTTTTTGGTGGCTCAGAAACATCAAAAAACGTTGAAATATATATCAAATTCAATAAAAATCGACAAAAATACAGTTTCTAGCTAAAATTTGATGGTTTCGTTGCACTTTCCGAGCCCGTAGGGTATCTGAGTGGCTTAAAAGTACAAGAAAACACTTCAAAAGTGACGTTTCTGAAGAATTTTAACAGTTTTCTTGTATCTACGAACGCCAGAATGCATAAAATTGACCTAAACGTCTCCTTTTCCTATTCTGAGTCGATTCTGCATGCTTTAAGTGTGTTTGGTGGCTCAGAACCATCAAAAAACATTGAAATATAGTTCAAATTCAATAAAAATCGACAAAAATACAGTTTCTAGCTAAAATTTGATGGTTTCGTTGCACTTTCCGAGCCCGTAGGGTATCTGAGTGGCTTAAAAGTACAAGAAAACACTTCAAAAGTGACGTTTCTGAAGAATTTTAACAGTTTTCTTGTATCTATGAACGCCAGAATGCATAAAATTGACCTAAACGTCTCCTTTTCCTATTCTGAGTCGATTCTGCATGCTTTAAGTGTGTTTGGTGGCTCAGAACCATCAAAAAACGTTGAAATATAGTTCAAATTCAATAAAAATCGACAAAAATACAGTTTCTAGCTAAAATTTGATGGTTTCGTTGCACTTTCCGAGCCCGTAGGTTATCTGAGTGGCTTAAAAGTACAAGAAAACACTTCAAAAGTGACGTTTCTGAAGAATTTTAACAGTTTTCTTGTATCTACGAACGCCAGAATGCATAAAATTGACCTAAACGTCTCCTTTTCCTATTCTGAGTCGATTCTGCATGCTTTAAGTGTGTTTGGTGGCTCAGAACCATCAAAAAACGTTGAAATATAGTTCAAATTCAATAAAAATCGACAAAAATACAGTTTCTAGCTAAAATTTGATGGTTTCGTTGCACTTTCCGAGCCCGTAGGGTATCTCAGTGGCTTAAAAGTCCAAGAAAACACTTCAAAAGTGACGTTTCTGAAGAATTTTAACAGTTTTCTTGTATCTACGAACGCCAGAATGCATAAAATTGACCAAAACGTCTCCTTTTCCTATTCTGAGTCGATTCTGCATGCTTTAAGTGTGTTTGGTGGCTCAGAACCATCAAAAAACGTTGAAATATAGTTCAAATTCAATAAAAATCGACAAAAATACAGTTTCTAGCTAAAATTTGATGGTTTCGTTGCACTTTCCGAGCCCGTAGGGTATCTGAGTGGCTTAAAAGTACAAGAAAACACTTCAAAAGTGACGTTTCTGAAGAATTTTAACAGTTTTCTTGTATCTACGAACGCCAGAATGCATAAAATTGACCTAAACGTCTCCTTTTCCTATTCTGAGTCGATTCTGCATGCTTTAAGTGTGTTTGGTGGCTCAGAACCATCAAAAAACGTTGAAATATAGTTCAAATTCAATAAAAATCGACAAAAATACAGTTTCTAGCTAAAATTTGATGGTTTCGTTGCACTTTCCGAGCCCGTAGGGTATCTGAGTGGCTTAAAAGTACAAGAAAACACTTCAAAAGTGACGTTTCTGAAGAATTTTAACAGTTTTCTTGTATCTACGAACGCCAGAATGCATAAAATTGACCTAAACGTCTCCTTTTCCTATTCTGAGTCGATTCTGCATGCTTTGAGTGTGTTTGGTGGCTCAGAACCATCAAAAAACGTTGAAATATAGTTCAAATTCAATAAAAATCGACAAAAATACAGTTTCTAGCTAAAATTTGATGGTTTCGTTGCACTTTCCGAGCCCGTAGGGTATCTGAGTGGCTTAAAAGTACAAGAAAACACTTCAAAAGTGACGTTTCTGAAGAATTTTAACAGTTTTCTTGTAGCTACGAACGCCAGAATGGATAAAATTGACCTAAACGTCTCCTTTTCCTATTCTGAGTCGATTCTGCATGCTTTAAGTGTGTTTGGTGGCTCAGAACCATCAAAAAACGTTGAAATATAGTTCAAATTCAATAAAAATCGACAAAAATACAGTTTCTAGCTAAAATTTGATGGTTTCGTTGCACTTTCCGAGCCCGTTGGGTATCTGAGTGGCTTAAAAGTACAAGAAAACACTTCAAAAGTGACGTTTCTGAAGAATTTTAACAGTTTTCTTGTAACTACGAACGCCAGAATGCATAAAATTGACCTAAACGTCTCCTTTTCCTATTCTGAGTCGATTCTGCATGCTTTAAGTGTGTTTGGTGGCTCAGAACCATCAAAAAACGTTGAAATATAGTTCAAATTCAATAAAAATCGACAAAAATACAGTTTCTAGCTAAAATTTGATGGTTTCGTTGCACTTTCCGAGCCCGTAGGGTATCTGAGTGGCTTAAAAGTACAAGAAAACACTTCAAAAGTGACGTTTCTGAAGAATTTTAACAGTTTTCTTGTATCTACGAACGCCAGAATGCATAAAATTGACCTAAACGTCTCCTTTTCCTATTCTGAGTCGATTCTGCATGCTTTAAGTGTGTTTGGTGGCTCAGAACCATCAAAAAACGTTGAAATATAGTTCAAATTCAATAAAAATCGACAAAAATACAGTTTCTAGCTAAAATTTGATGGTTTCGTTGCACTTTCCGAGCCCGTAGGCTATCTGAGTGGCTTAAAAGTACAAGAAAACACTTCAAAAGTGACGTTTCTGAAGAATTTTAACAGTTTTCTTGTATCTACGAACGCCAGAATGCATAAAATTGACCTAAACGTCTCCTTTTCCTATTCTGAGTCGATTCTGCATGCTTTAAGTGTGTTTGGTGGCTCAGAACCATCAAAAAACGTTGAAATATAGTCCAAATTCAATAAAAATCGACAAAAATACAGTTTCTAGCTAAAATTTGATGGTTTCGTTGCACTTTCCGAGCCCGTAGGGTATCTGAGTGGCTTAAAAGTACAAGAAAACACTTCAAAAGTGACGTTTCTGAAGAATTTTAACAGTTTTCTTGTATCTACGAACGCCAGAATGCATAAAATTGACCTAAACGTCTCCTTTTCCTATTCTGAGTCGATTCTGCATGCTTTAAGTGTGTTTGGTGGCTCAGAACCATCAAAAAACGTTGGAATATAGTTCAAATTCAATAAAAATCGACAAAAATACAGTTTCTAGCTAAAATTTGATGGTTTCGTTGCACTTTCCGAGCCCGTAGGGTATCTGAGTGGCTTAAAATTACAAGAAAACACTTCAAAAGTGACGTTTCTGAAGAATTTTAACAGTTTTCTTGTATTTACGAACGCCAGAATGCATAAAATTGACCTAAACGTCTCCTTTTCCTATTCTGAGTCGATTCTGCATGCTTTAAGTGTGTTTGGTGGCTCAGAACCATCAAAAAACGTTGAAATATAGTTCAAATTCAATAAAAATCGACAAAAATACAGTTTCTAGCTAAAATTTGATGGTTTCGTTGCACTTTCCGAGCCCGTAGGGTATCTGAGTGGCTTAAAAGTACAAGAAAACACTTCAAAAGTGACGTTTCTGAAGAATTTTAACAGTTTTCTTGTATCTACGAACGCCAGAATGCATAAAATTGGCCTAAACGTCTCCTTTTCCTATTCTGAGTCGATTCTGCATGCTTTAAGTGTGTTTGGTGGCTCAGAACCATCAAAAAACGTTGAAATATAGTTCAAATTCAATAAAAATCGACAAAAATACAGTTTCTAGCTAAAATTTGATGGTTTCGTTGCACTTTCCGAGCCCGTAGGGTATCTGAGTGGCTTAAAAGTACAAGAAAACACTTCAAAAGTGACGTTTCTGAAGAATTTTAACAGTTTTCTTGTATCTACGAACGCCAGAATGCATAAAATTGACCTAAACGTCTCCTTTTCCTATTCTGAGTCGATTCTGCATGCTTTAAGTGTGTTTGGTGGCTCAGAACCAGAGCTGTTCAGTACTTCAAGTAAAAGTACTTGAAGTAATACTTCAAGTACTTTAAGTACTTCAAGTACTTTACTTGAAGTACTTTTATATTTAGGTACTTGGTACTTGGTACTTGGAGTATTTCTAAAATGTACTTGAGTTTAGTACTTGATTTTGCCAAGTACTTTGCACCAAGTACTTCACTCAGTATTTTAAATACTCTTGAATTACTTGAAGTATGAAAGTGGAAATTTCAAATACTTTAGTTTCTATTTTACGAAGTTTTCACATCTCAAAATAGGGTCTGTTAAATACTTGAAGTTATTAATTCAATTATTTGATTAGATGTATTTTTATAGTAAAATCGTGTTTTTTTCCTGTGAGGTTATATTTTGATCTGTGATTGTGGATATCTTATCCACAATATAACGTACATTTCATAGGTACTTGCATAATGCCGATAGATAGGTAGGTAAGAAAATTAATGTCATAAATATGTCATTTGAGAGTGGATGACGACAGCAGAAGGGTTGGAGATCTGTGTAAAATTTTCAGCGATGTAAAGTTGTGAATATATGAATTTTGTCTTTTTTGTATTTTGGTCTGGAACTTAACTTTGCGGGTAGTTTTTCAGTACCTTCCAGGTACCCCAAAGGGAATCGGGTTTGTTGACGTACCTGCTAAAGTGCAAGGTCGGATTTGAAAATATTTGAGAAATGATTCAGTACTCGTTCAAAAAGATATTTATTCTTTCATTAGTTTCTTAACCCCGCCGTGTATTTGTCAGTAAGAAGCCTGGTCAGGGCGGAGAATTGGGCAGGGGATTATCCCTTTTATTATAATAGCAATAGCTGATGGCAGGTACAGACTTTCATATTCGCCTCTTCCTCGTAGAATTTAAACACAATTTTATGTTAAATATTTTGCAGTTTAATTTTCTTTATCATGTTAGACACTCGTTTTTTACCAAATTTTCTTTTTTTGTTTATACATGGTTCAGCCATATAAACTTAGTTGGTTATTACTACTTATATTTTCTCACATTACAGTTTCAAATAATCTTTTAAATTGTATGAATTATTTGAACACCAACAATTTAAAAAGACGTAATGCAGAAAAACAATGATTTTAAATGTCACACTAATTAGTGTCATTTGTCTTTCCTGTGCGGATTTTATTTATTACCGTACAACAACTTTACGTATTACATTGCATCGCTTATTACATAAACCCAATATTGTTCAAAATGAAATATGTTTTGTGAAACTCGGCTCGTAGTACCAATGTTTTTTGTAATCCAGTTGATACGACCATGATTGTACGGTTTTGATGAGTACCGAATTGTATTTTGATATTGCTCGAAGGACCTTTGTTTTGTTGTGTGCGAAATAATAGACAGCGTTGGGTTTCGATGTTAAATACAGGACGGTTACAGAAGTACTGAATTTACATTTGTATTTACAATATCAGGTAAAGAGACCCAAAAGGGTCAGTGGCGCTTCCGGAAATGGAACAAAATACATATTCACATTATAAAAAAATACAAAGTTAATGAAATTCGCGATTAGTTAGTATAATTGCCTAGATAAATACACCCCTACGAAATATTTTAACAATAATGAATTTAGTACATATTTACCTGAATTTTCGCAAAAGCCGTTGTTAGGCATTCCCTGAAGTCATTGTAGTATTCAGTTACTAATGTCATCTTCATTGGGTTCTCAGGTACAAATAAAAAAGAAGCCAATCGAAAATGTAAAGAAAAATTCTGGAAAATATTGTGGCATTAGAGGAACAAAATTTTGTATAAATGGACGAAACAGCCCTCCGAACCCATTATTTGTGATTTGTCAGTGTAAAGTTACATAGACAAACATTGTAGTGATTAGTGTTTACTATTTAGTCACTGTAGTATTTAGGTTAATTTAATAATTTTTAGAATAGTAAATACGTAAGTGGTAGACAGATATATTCAGGAATATGGGGCATTCATTCCAAGAAAATTCTCAGCATTTTTGATAACCGCAAAAGTAAAAAACGACTAATTACTTTGATCACTTTGATATATGAGTTATAGTTTTCGCTGAAAATGGACTCTCGTTTTAGGCATTTTATTTTTTATTTAAAAAATTCATACGTTTTTTTTGAAAATGCAACATAGTGTCTTAAACATTTTTATGTCACGAGCATGTATATGTATCGCACTGCACTTAAAATTTTTTTCTGAAAAATTTCAGTTTCACAAATCCGGCCCTGTGCACTTTCACAATGGGTAATGATTAAGGGTGCTATAAACTACCCACAAACTTAAACACGGAACCGGTTCATAAAATTCATATATTTTTAACACAACTTTATTAAAAAATCAGAACGTTTTGGTGGTGAACCAAAATTCAAAATATTAAAAAAAGGCAACAGAAGCCTGAGCAAATACCATACAGTGCCGATGTTTTTGTTATAAATTAATAGTAAACATACATAGACCACGCCGTCATGTATTTTATTTTAAACTTTAAATTAGAAATGGACGTTAATTTTGTCGAAGGCATTGTGTCAACAGAAAGATGTAAAAGTATTTCAAAAGAATATTGTTTATAAATAACATAGTATTATTAATAAGTGAGCTACCATTCTGCATTTAAGTTGATGCTTATGCAATTTTTTATGTGGAGAAATATGTATTATTGTATACTTAAATTCTGAGTATTAAAAAAATTCAGTTCTAAAATATATTAAGCTTTTTTAAAAAAACAGGAAAAGTTATCTAGTTCTACAGTATTTCAAATAATTAGAAAGTACTTGAAGCATTTTCAGTACTTCAAGTATTTGTAAGTACTTGAAGTATACCTCCAGTACTTCAAGTACTCGTAAGTACTTGAAGTAATGTACTTGGCTTGTACTTCAAGTACATCTGAAAAGTACTTGATACTTGAAATACTCTTGCTGAAAGTAAGTACTTGGTACTTTACTTGAACACTATTTCAAGTAGTACTTTGTACTTGGTACTTCAAGTACTTTTTTTGAGTACTTTGAACAGCTCTGCTCAGAACCATCAAAAAACGTTGAAATATAGTTCAAATTCAATAAAAATCGACAAAAATACAGTTTCTAGCTAAAATTTGATGGTTTCGTTGCACTTTCCGAGCCCGTAGGGTATCTGAGTGGCTTAAAAGTACAAGAAAACACTTCAAAAGTGACGTTTCTGAAGAATTTTAACAGTTTTCTTGTATCTACGAACGCCAGAATGCATAAAATTGACCTAAACGTCTCCTTTTCCTATTCTGAGTCGATTCTGCATGCTTTAAGTGTGTTTGGTGGCTCAGAACCATCAAAAAACGTTGAAATATAGTTCAAATTCAATAAAAATCGACAAAAATACAGTTTCTAGCTAAAATTTGATGGTTTCGTTGCACTTTCCGAGCCCGTAGGGTATCTGAGTGGCTTAAAAGTACAAGAAAACACTTCAAAAGTGACGTTTCTGAAGAATTTTAACAGTTTTCTTGTATCTACGAACGCCAGAATGCATAAAATTGACCTAAACGTCTCCTTTTCCTATTCTGAGTCGATTCTGCATGCTTTAAGTGTGTTTGGTGGCTCAGAACCATCAAAAAACGTTGAAATATAGTTCAAATTCAATAAAAATCGACAAAAATACAGTTTCTAGCTAAAATTTGATGGTTTCGTTGCACTTTCCGAGCCCGTAGGGTATCTGAGTGGCTTAAAAGTACAAGAAAACACTTCAAAAGTGACGTTTCTGAAGAATTTTAACAGTTTTCTTGTATCTACGAACGCCAGAACGCATAAAATTGACCTAAACGTCTCCTTTTCCTATTCTGAGTCGATTCTGCATGCTTTAAGTGTGTTTGGTGGCTCAGAACCATCAAAAAACGTTGAAATATAGTTCAAATTCAATAAAAATCGACAAAAATACAGTTTCTAGCTAAAATTTGACGGTTTCGTTGCACTTTCCGAGCCCGTAGGGTATCTGAGTGGCTTAAAAGTACAAGAAAACACTTCAAAAGTGACGTTTCTGAAGAATTTTAACAGTTTTCTTGTATCTACGAACGCCAGAATGCATAAAATTGACCTAAACGTCTCCTTTTCCTATTCTGAGTCGATTCTGCATGCTTTAAGTGTGTTTGGTGGCTCAGAACCATCAAAAAACGTTGAAATATAGTTCAAATTCAATAAAAATCGACAAAAATACAGTTTCTAGCTAAAATTTGATGGTTTCGTTGCACTTTCCGAGCCCGTAGGGTATCTGAGTGGCTTAAAAGTACAAGAAAACACTTCAAAAGTGACGTTTCTGAAGAATTTTAACAGTTTTCTTGTATCTACGAACGCCAGAATGCATAAAATTGACCTAAACGTCTCCTTTTCCTATTCTGAGTCGATTCTGCATGCTTTAAGTGTGTTTGGTGGCTCAGAACCATCAAAAAACGTTGAAATATAGTTCAAATTCAATAAAAATCGACAAAAATACAGTTTCTAGCTAAAATTTGATGGTTTCGTTGCACTTTCCGAGCCCGTTGGGTATCTGAGTGGCTTAAAAGTACAAGAAAACACTTCAAAAGTGACGTTTCTGAAGAATTTTAACAGTTTTCTTGTATCTACGAACGCCAGAATGCATAAAATTGACCTAAACGTCTCCTTTTCCTATTCTGAGTCGATTCTGCATGCTTTAAGTGTGTTTGGTGGCTCAGAACCATCAAAAAACGTTGAAATATAGTTCAAATTCAATAAAAATCGACAAAAATACAGTTTCTAGCTAAAATTTGATTGTTTCGTTGCACTTTCCGAGCCCGTAGGGTATCTGAGTGGCTTAAAAGTACAAGAAAACACTTCAAAAGTGACGTTTCTGAAGAATTTTAACAGTTTTCTTGTATCTACGAACGCCAGAATGCATAAAATTGACCTAAACGTCTCCTTTTCCTATTCTGAGTCGATTCTGCATGCTTTAAGTGTGTTTGGTGGCTCAGAACCATCAAAAAACGTTGAAATATAGTTCAAATTCAATAAAAATCGACAAAAATACAGTTTCTAGCTAAAATTTGATGGTTTCGATGCACTTTCCGAGCCCGTAGGGTATCTGAGTGGCTTAAAAGTACAAGAAAACACTTCAAAAGTGACGTTTCTGAAGAATTTTAACAGTTTTCTTGTATCTACGAACGCCAGAATGCATAAAATTGACCTAAACGTCTCCTTTTCCTATTCTGAGTCGATTCTGCATGCTTTAAGTGTGTTTGGTGGCTCAGAACCATCAAAAAACGTTGAAATATAGTTCAAATTCAATAAAAATCGACAAAAATACAGTTTCTAGCTAAAATTTGATGGTTTCGTTGCACTTTCCGAGCCCGTAGGGTATCTGAGTGGCTTAAAAGTACAAGAAAACACTTCAAAAGTGACGTTTCTGAAGAATTTTAACAGTTTTCTTGTATCTACGAACGCCAGAATGCATAAAATTGACCTAAACGTCTCCTTTTCCTATTCTGAGTCGATTCTGCATGCTTTAAGTGTGTTTGGTGGCTCAGAACCATCAAAAAACTTTGAAATATAGTTCAAATTCAATAAAAATCGACAAAAATACAGTTTCTAGCTAAAATTTGATGGTTTCGTTGCACTTTCCGAGCCCGTAGGGTATCTGAGTGGCTTAAAAGTACAAGAAAACACTTCAAAAGTGACGTTTCTGAAGAATTTTAACAGTTTTCTTGTATCTACGAACGCCAGAATGCATAAAATTGACCTAAACGTCTCCTTTTCCTATTCTGAGTCGATTCTGCATGCTTTAAGTGTGTTTGGTGGCTCAGAACCATCAAAAAACGTTGAAATATAGTTCAAATTCAATAAAAATCGACAAAAATACAGTTTCTAGCTAAAATTTGATGGTTTCGTTGCACTTTCCGAGCCCGTAGTGTATCTGAGTGGCTTAAAAGTACAAGAAAACACTTCAAAAGTGACGTTTCTGAAGAATTTTAACAGTTTTCTTGTATCTACGAACGCCAGAATGCATAAAATTGACCTAAACGTCTCCTTTTCCTATTCTGAGTCGATTCTGCATGCTTTAAGTGTGTTTGGTGGCTCAGAACCATCAAAAAACGTTGAAATATAGTTCAAATTCAATAAAAATCGACAAAAATACAGTTTCTAGCTAAAATTTGATGGTTTCGTTGCACTTTCCGAGCCCGTAGGGTATCTGAGTGGCTTAAAAGTACAAGAAAACACTTCAAAAGTGACGTTTCTGAAGAATTTTAACAGTTTTCTTGTATCTACGAACGCCAGAATGCATAAAATTGACCTAAACGTCTCCTTTTCCTATTCTGAGTCGATTCTGCATGCTTTAAGTGTGTTTGGTGGCTCAGAACCATCAAAAAACGTTGAAATATAGTTCAAATTCAATAAAAATCGACAAAAATACAGTTTCTAGCTAAAATTTGATGGTTTCGTTGCACTTTCCGAGCCCGTAGGGTATCTGAGTGGCTTAAAAGTACAAGAAAACACTTCAAAAGTGACGTTTCTGAAGAATTTTAACAGTTTTCTTGTATCTACGAACGCCAGAACGCATAAAATTGACCTAAACGTCTCCTTTTCCTATTCTGAGTCGATTCTGCATGCTTTAAGTGTGTTTGGTGGCTCAGAACCATCAAAAAACGTTGAAATATAGTTCAAATTCAATAAAAATCGAGAAAAATACAGTTTCTAGCTAAAATTTGATGGTTTCGTTGCACTTTCCGAGCCCGTAGGGTATCTGAGTGGCTTAAAAGTACAAGAAAACACTTCAAAAGTGACGTTTCTGAAGAATTTTAACAGTTTTCTTGTATCTACGAACGCCAGAATGCATAAGATTGACCTAAACGTCTCCTTTTCCTATTCTGAGTCGATTCTGCATGCTTTAAGTGTGTTTGGTGGCTCAGAACCATCAAAAAACGTTGAAATATAGTTCAAATTCAATAAAAATCGACAAAAATACAGTTTCTAGCTAAAATTTGATGGTTTCGTTGCACTTTCCGAGCCCGTAGGGTATCTGAGTGGCTTAAAAGTACAAGAAAACACTTCAAAAGTGACGTTTCTGAAGAATTTTAACAGTTTTCTTGTATCTACGAACGCCAGAATGCATAAAATTGACCTAAACGTCTCCTTTTCCTATTCTGAGTCGATTCTGCATGCTTTAAGTGTGTTTGGTGGCTCAGAACCATCAAAAAACGTTGAAATATAGTTCAAATTCAATAAAAATCGACAAAAATACAGTTTCTAGCTAAAATTTGATGGTTTCGTTGCACTTTCCGAGCCCGTAGGGTATCTGAGTGGCTTAAAAGTACAAGAAAACACTTCAAAAGTGACGTTTCTGAAGAATTTTAACAGTTTTCTTGTATCTACGAACGCCAGAATGCATAAAATTGACCTAAACGTCTCCTTTTCCTATTCTGAGTCGATTCTGCATGCTTTAAGTGTGTTTGGTGGCTCAGAACCATCAAAAAACGTTAAAATATAGTTCAAATTCAATAAAAATCGACAAAAATACAGTTTCTAGCTAAAATTTGATGGTTTCGTTGCACTTTCCGAGCCCGTAGGGTATCTGAGTGGCTTAAAAGTACAAGAAAACACTACAAAAGTGACGTTTCTGAAGAATTTTAACAGTTTTCTTGTATCTACGAACGCCAGAATGCATAAAATTGACCTAAACGTCTCCTTTTCCTATTCTGAGTCGATTCTGCATGCTTTAAGTGTGTTTGGTAGCTCAGAACCATCAAAAAACGTTGAAATATAGTTCAAATTCAATAAAAATCGACAAAAATACAGTTTCTAGCTAAAATTTGATGGTTTCGTTGCACTTTCCGAGCCCGTAGGGTATCTGAGTGGCTTAAAAGTACAAGAAAACACTTCAAAAGTGACGTTTCTGAAGAATTTTAACAGTTTTCTTGTATCTACGAACGCCAGAATGCATAAAATTGACCTAAACGTCTCCTTTTCCTATTCTGAGTCGATTCTGCATGCTTTAAGTGTGTTTGGTGGCGCAGAACCATCAAAAAACGTTGAAATATAGTTCAAATTCAATAAAAATCGACAAAAATACAGTTTCTAGCTAAAATTTGATGGTTTCGTTGCACTTTCCGAGCCCGTAGGGTATCTGACTGGCTTAAAAGTACAAGAAAACACTTCAAAAGTGACGTTTCTGAAGAATTTTAACAGTTTTCTTGTATCTACGAACGCCAGAATGCATAAAATTGACCTAAACGTCTCCTTTTCCTATTCTGAGTCGATTCTGCATGCTTTAAGTGTGTTTGGTGGCTCAGAACCATCAAAAAACGTTGAAATATAGTTCAAATTCAATAAAAATCGACAAAAATACAGTTTCTAGCTAAAATTTGATTGTTTCGTTGCACTTTCCGAGCCCGTAGGGTATCTGAGTGGCTTAAAAGTACAAGAAAACACTTCAAAAGTGACGTTTCTGAAGAATTTTAACAGTTTTCTTGTATCTACGAACGCCAGAATGCATAAAATTGACCTAAACGTCTCCTTTTCCTATTCTGAGTCGATTCTGCATGCTTTAAGTGTGTTTGGTGGCTCAGAACCATCAAAAAACGTTGAAATATAGTTCAAATTCAATAAAAATCGACAAAAATACAGTTTCTAGCTAAAATTTGATGGTTTCGTTGCACTTTCCGAGCCCGTAGGGTATCTGAGTGGCTTAAAAGTACAAGAAAACACTTCAAAAGTGACGTTTCTGAAGAATTTTAACAGTTTTCTTGTATCTACGAACGCCAGAATGCATAAAATTGACCTAAACGTCTCCTTTTCCTATTCTGAGTCGATTCTGCATGCTTTAAGTGTGTTTGGTGGCTCAGAACCATCAAAAAACGTTGAAATATAGTTCAAATTCAATAAAAATCGACAAAAATACAGTTTCTAGCTAAAATTTGATGGTTTCGTTGCACTTTCCGAGCCCGTAGGGTATCTGAGTGGCTTAAAAGTACAAGAAAACACTTCAAAAGTGACGTTTCTGAAGAATTTTAACAGTTTTCTTGTATCTACGAACGCCAGAATGCATAAAATTGACCTAAACGTCTCCTTTTCCTATTCTGAGTCGATTCTGCATGCTTTAAGTGTGTTTGGTGGCGCAGAACCATCAAAAAACGTTGAAATATAGTTCAAATTCAATAAAAATCGACAAAAATACAGTTTCTAGCTAAAATTTGATGGTTTCGTTGCACTTTCCGAGCCCGTAGGGTATCTGACTGGCTTAAAAGTACAAGAAAACACTTCAAAAGTGACGTTTCTGAAGAATTTTAACAGTTTTCTTGTATCTACGAACGCCAGAATGCATAAAATTGACCTAAACGTCTCCTTTTCCTATTCTGAGTCGATTCTGCATGCTTTAAGTGTGTTTGGTGGCTCAGAACCATCAAAAAACGTTGAAATATAGTTCAAATTCAATAAAAATCGACAAAAATACAGTTTCTAGCTAAAATTTGATGGTTTCGTTGCACTTTCCGAGCCCGTTGGGTATCTGAGTGGCTTAAAAGTACAAGAAAACACTTCAAAAGTGACGTTTCTGAAGAATTTTAACAGTTTTCTTGTATCTACGAACGCCAGAATGCATAAAATTGACCTAAACGTCTCCTTTTCCTATTCTGAGTCGATTCTGCATGCTTTAAGTGTGTTTGGTGGCTCAGAACCATCAAAAAACGTTGAAATATAGTTCAAATTCAATAAAAATCGACAAAAATACAGTTTCTAGCTAAAATTTGATTGTTTCGTTGCACTTTCCGAGCCCGTAGGGTATCTGAGTGGCTTAAAAGTACAAGAAAACACTTCAAAAGTGACGTTTCTGAAGAATTTTAACAGTTTTCTTGTATCTACGAACGCCAGAATGCATAAAATTGACCTAAACGTCTCCTTTTCCTATTCTGAGTCGATTCTGCATGCTTTAAGTGTGTTTGGTGGCTCAGAACCATCAAAAAACGTTGAAATATAGTTCAAATTCAATAAAAATCGACAAAAATACAGTTTCTAGCTAAAATTTGATGGTTTCGATGCACTTTCCGAGCCCGTAGGGTATCTGAGTGGCTTAAAAGTACAAGAAAACACTTCAAAAGTGACGTTTCTGAAGAATTTTAACAGTTTTCTTGTATCTACGAACGCCAGAATGCATAAAATTGACCTAAACGTCTCCTTTTCCTATTCTGAGTCGATTCTGCATGCTTTAAGTGTGTTTGGTGGCTCAGAACCATCAAAAAACGTTGAAATATAGTTCAAATTCAATAAAAATCGACAAAAATACAGTTTCTAGCTAAAATTTGATGGTTTCGTTGCACTTTCCGAGCCCGTAGGGTATCTGAGTGGCTTAAAAGTACAAGAAAACACTTCAAAAGTGACGTTTCTGAAGAATTTTAACAGTTTTCTTGTATCTACGAACGCCAGAATGCATAAAATTGACCTAAACGTCTCCTTTTCCTATTCTGAGTCGATTCTGCATGCTTTAAGTGTGTTTGGTGGCTCAGAACCATCAAAAAACGTTGAAATATAGTTCAAATTCAATAAAAATCGACAAAAATACAGTTTCTAGCTAAAATTTGATGGTTTCGTTGCACTTTCCGAGCCCGTAGGGTATCTGAGTGGCTTAAAAGTACAAGAAAACACTTCAAAAGTGACGTTTCTGAAGAATTTTAACAGTTTTCTTGTATCTACGAACGCCAGAATGCATAAAATTGACCTAAACGTCTCCTTTTCCTATTCTGAGTCGATTCTGCATGCTTTAAGTGTGTTTGGTGGCTCAGAACCATCAAAAAACGTTGAAATATAGTTCAAATTCAATAAAAATCGACAAAAATACAGTTTCTAGCTAAAATTTGATGGTTTCGTTGCACTTTCCGAGCCCGTAGGGTATCTGAGTGGCTTAAAAGTACAAGAAAACACTTCAAAAGTGACGTTTCTGAAGAATTTTAACAGTTTTCTTGTATCTACGAACGCCAGAATGCATAAAATTGACCTAAACGTCTCCTTTTCCTATTCTGAGTCGATTCTGCATGCTTTAAGTGTGTTTGGTGGCTCAGAACCATCAAAAAACGTTGAAATATAGTTCAAATTCAATAAAAATCGACAAAAATACAGTTTCTAGCTAAAATTTGATGGTTTCGTTGCACTTTCCGAGCCCGTAGGGTATCTGAGTGGCTTAAAAGTACAAGAAAACACTTCAAAAGTGACGTTTCTGAAGAATTTTAACAGTTTTCTTGTATCTACGAACGCCAGAATGCATAAAATTGACCTAAACGTCTCCTTTTCCTATTCTGAGTCGATTCTGCATGCTTTAAGTGTGTTTGGTGGCTCAGAACCATCAAAAAACGTTGAAATATAGTTCAAATTCAATAAAAATCGACAAAAATACAGTTTCTAGCTAAAATTTGATGGTTTCGTTGCACTTTCCGAGCCCGTAGGGTATCTGAGTGGCTTAAAAGTACAAGAAAACACTTCAAAAGTGACGTTTCTGAAGAATTTTAACAGTTTTCTTGTATCTACGAACGCCAGAACGCATAAAATTGACCTAAACGTCTCCTTTTCCTATTCTGAGTCGATTCTGCATGCTTTAAGTGTGTTTGGTGGCTCAGAACCATCAAAAAACGTTGAAATATAGTTCAAATTCAATAAAAATCGAGAAAAATACAGTTTCTAGCTAAAATTTGATGGTTTCGTTGCACTTTCCGAGCCCGTCGGGTATCTGAGTGGCTTAAAAGTACAAGAAAACACTTCAAAAGTGACGTTTCTGAAGAATTTTAACAGTTTTCTTGTATCTACGAACGCCAGAATGCATAAGATTGAACTAAACGTCTCCTTTTCCTATTCTGAGTCGATTCTGCATGCTTTAAGTGTGTTTGGTGGCTCAGAACCATCAAAAAACGTTGAAATATAGTTCAAATTCAATAAAAATCGACAAAAATACAGTTTCTAGCTAAAATTTGATGGTTTCGTTGCACTTTCCGAGCCCGTTGGGTATCTGAGTGGCTTAAAAGTACAAGAAAACACTTCAAAAGTGACGTTTCTGAAGAATTTTAACAGTTTTCTTGTATCTACGAACGCCAGAATGCATAAAATTGACCTAAACGTCTCCTTTTCCTATTCTGAGTCGATTCTGCATGCTTTAAGTGTGTTTGGTGGCTCAGAACCATCAAAAAACTTTGAAATATAGTTCAAATTCAATAAAAATCGACAAAAATACAGTTTCTAGCTAAAATTTGATGGTTTCGTTGCACTTTCCGAGCCCGTAGGGTATCTGAGTGGCTTAAAAGTACAAGAAAACACTTCAAAAGTGACGTTTCTGAAGAATTTTAACAGTTTTCTTGTATCTACGAACGCCAGAATGCATAAAATTGACCTAAACGTCTCCTTTTCCTATTCTGAGTCGATTCTGCATGCTTTAAGTGTGTTTGGTGGCTCAGAACCATCAAAAAACGTTGAAATATAGTTCAAATTCAATAAAAATCGACAAAAATACAGTTTCTAGCTAAAATTTGATGGATTCGTTGCACTTTCCGAGCCCGTAGGGTATCTGAGTGGCTTAAAAGTACAAGAAAACACTTCAAAAGTGACGTTTCTGAAGAATTTTAACAGTTTTCTTGTATCTACGAACGCCAGAATGCATAAAATTGACCTAAACGTCTCCTTTTCCTATTCTGAGTCGATTCTGCATGCTTTAAGTGTGTTTGGTGGCTCAGAACCAACAAAAAACGTTGAAATATAGTTCAAATTCAATAAAAATCGACAAAAATACAGTTTCTAGCTAAAATTTGATGGTTTCGTTGCACTTTCCGAGCCCGTAGGGTATCTGAGTGGCTTAAAAGTACAAGAAAACACTTCAAAAGTGACGTTTCTGAAGAATTTTAACAGTTTTCTTGTATCTACGAACGCCAGAATGCATAAAATTGACCTAAACGTCTCCTTTTCCTATTCTGAGTCGATTCTGCATGCTTTAAGTGTGTTTGGTGGCTCAGAACCATCAAAAAACGTTGAAATATAGTTCAAATTCAATAAAAATCGACAAAAATACAGTTTCTAGCTAAAATTTGATGGTTTCGTTGCACTTTCCGAGCCCGTAGGGTATCTGAGTGGCTTAAAAGTACAAGAAAACACTTCAAAAGTGACGTTTCTGAAGAATTTTAACAGTTTTCTTGTATCTACGAACGCCAGAACGCATAAAATTGACCTAAACGTCTCCTTTTCCTATTCTGAGTCGATTCTGCATGCTTTAAGTGTGTTTGGTGGCTCAGAACCATCAAAAAACGTTGAAATATAGTTCAAATTCAATAAAAATCGAGAAAAATACAGTTTCTAGCTAAAATTTGATGGTTTCGTTGCACTTTCCGAGCCCGTCGGGTATCTGAGTGGCTTAAAAGTACAAGAAAACACTTCAAAAGTGACGTTTCTGAAGAATTTTAACAGTTTTCTTGTATCTACGAACGCCAGAATGCATAAGATTGACCTAAACGTCTCCTTTTCCTATTCTGAGTCGATTCTGCATGCTTTAAGTGTGTTTGGTGGCTCAGAACCATCAAAAAACGTTGAAATATAGTTCAAATTCAATAAAAATCGACAAAAATACAGTTTCTAGCTAAAATTTGATGGTTTCGTTGCACTTTCCGAGCCCGTTGGGTATCTGAGTGGCTTAAAAGTACAAGAAAACACTTCAAAAGTGACGTTTCTGAAGAATTTTAACAGTTTTCTTGTATCTACGAACGCCAGAATGCATAAAATTGACCTAAACGTCTCCTTTTCCTATTCTGAGTCGATTCTGCATGCTTTAAGTGTGTTTGGTGGCTCAGAACCATCAAAAAACGTTGAAATATAGTTCAAATTCAATAAAAATCGACAAAAATACAGTTTCTAGCTAAAATTTGATGGTTTCGTTGCACTTTCCGAGCCCGTAGGGTATCTGAGTGGCTTAAAAGTACAAGAAAACACTTCAAAAGTGACGTTTCTGAAGAATTTTAACAGTTTTCTTGTATCTACGAACGCCAGAATGCATAAAATTGACCTAAACGTCTCCTTTTCCTATTCTGAGTCGATTCTGCATGCTTTAAGTGTGTTTGGTGGCTCAGAACCATCAAAAAACGTTGAAATATAGTTCAAATTCAATAAAAATCGACAAAAATACAGTTTCTAGCTAAAATTTGATGGATTCGTTGCACTTTCCGAGCCCGTAGGGTATCTGAGTGGCTTAAAAGTACAAGAAAACACTTCAAAAGTGACGTTTCTGAAGAATTTTAACAGTTTTCTTGTATCTACGAACGCCAGAATGCATAAAATTGACCTAAACGTCTCCTTTTCCTATTCTGAGTCGATTCTGCATGCTTTAAGTGTGTTTGGTGGCTCAGAACCAACAAAAAACGTTGAAATATAGTTCAAATTCAATAAAAATCGACAAAAATACAGTTTCTAGCTAAAATTTGATGGTTTCGTTGCACTTTCCGAGCCCGTAGGGTATCTGAGTGGCTTAAAAGTACAAGAAAACACTTCAAAAGTGACGTTTCTGAAGAATTTTAACAGTTTTCTTGTATCTACGAACGCCAGAATGCATAAAATTGACCTAAACGTCTCCTTTTCCAATTCTGAGTCGATTCTGCATGCTTTAAGTGTGTTTGGTAGCTCAGAACCATCAAAAAACGTTGAAATATAGTTCAAATTCAATAAAAATCGACAAAAATACAGTTTCTAGCTAAAATTTGATGGTTTCGTTGCACTTTCCGAGCCCGTAGGGTATCTGAGTGGCTTAAAAGTACAAGAAAACACTTCAAAAGTGACGTTTCTGAAGAATTTTAACAGTTTTCTTGTATCTACGAACGCCAGAATGCATAAAATTGACCTAAACGTCTCCTTTTCCTATTCTGAGTCGATTCTGCATGCTTTAAGTGTGTTTGGTGGCGCAGAACCATCAAAAAACGTTGAAATATAGTTCAAATTCAATAAAAATCGACAAAAATACAGTTTCTAGCTAAAATTTGATGGTTTCGTTGCACTTTCCGAGCCCGTAGGGTATCTGACTGGCTTAAAAGTACAAGAAAACACTTCAAAAGTGACGTTTCTGAAGAATTTTAACAGTTTTCTTGTATCTACGAACGCCAGAATGCATAAAATTGACCTAAACGTCTCCTTTTCCTATTCTGAGTCGATTCTGCATGCTTTAAGTGTGTTTCGTTGCACTTTCCGAGCCCGTAGGATATCTGAGTGGCTTAAAAGTACAAGAAAACACTTCAAAAGTGACGTTTCTGAAGAATTTTAACAGTTTTCTTGTATCTACGAACGCCAGAATGCATAAAATTGACCTAAACGTCTCCTTTTCCTATTCTGAGTCGATTCTGCATGCTTTAAGTGTGTTTGGTGGCTCAGAACCAACAAAAAACGTTGAAATATAGTTCAAATTCAATAAAAATCGACAAAAATACAGTTTCTAGCTAAAATTTGATGGTTTCGTTGCACTTTCCGAGCCCGTAGGGTATCTGAGTGGCTTAAAAGTACAAGAAAACACTTCAAAAGTGACGTTTCTGAAGAATTTTAACAGTTTTCTTGTATCTACGAACGCCAGAATGCATAAAATTGACCTAAACGTCTCCTTTTCCAATTCTGAGTCGATTCTGCATGCTTTAAGTGTGTTTGGTGGCTCAGAACCATCAAAAAACGTTGAAATATAGTTCAAATTCAATAAAAATCGACAAAAATACAGTTTCTAGCTAAAATTTGATGGTTTCGTTGCACTTTCCGAGCCCGTAGGGTATCTGAGTGGCTTAAAAGTACAAGAAAACACTTCAAAAGTGACGTTTCTGAAGAATTTTAACAGTTTTCTTGTATCTACGAACGCCAGAATGCATAAAATTGACCTAAACGTCTCCTTTTCCTATTCTGAGTCGATTCCGCATGCTTTAAGTGTGTTTGGTGGCTCAGAACCATCAAAAAACGTTGAAATATAGTTCAAATTCAATAAAAATCGACAAAAATACAGTTTCTAGCTAAAATTTGATGGTTTCGTTGCACTTTCCGAGCCCGTAGGGTATCTGAGTGGCTTAAAAGTACAAGAAAACACTACAAAAGTGACGTTTCTGAAGAATTTTAACAGTTTTCTTGTATCTACGAACGCCAGAATGCATAAAATTGACCTAAACGTCTCCTTTTCCTATTCTGAGTCGATTCTGCATGCTTTAAGTGTGTTTGGTAGCTCAGAACCATCAAAAAACGTTGAAATATAGTTCAAATTCAATAAAAATCGACAAAAATACAGTTTCTAGCTAAAATTTGATGGTTTCGTTGCACTTTCCGAGCCCGTAGGGTATCTGAGTGGCTTAAAAGTACAAGAAAACACTTCAAAAGTGACGTTTCTGAAGAATTTTAACAGTTTTCTTGTATCTACGAACGCCAGAATGCATAAAATTGACCTAAACGTCTCCTTTTCCTATTCTGAGTCGATTCTGCATGCTTTAAGTGTGTTTGGTGGCGCAGAACCATCAAAAAACGTTGAAATATAGTTCAAATTCAATAAAAATCGACAAAAATACAGTTTCTAGCTAAAATTTGATGGTTTCGTTGCACTTTCCGAGCCCGTAGGGTATCTGACTGGCTTAAAAGTACAAGAAAACACTTCAAAAGTGACGTTTCTGAAGAATTTTAACAGTTTTCTTGTATCTACGAACGCCAGAATGCATAAAATTGACCTAAACGTCTCCTTTTCCTATTCTGAGTCGATTCTGCATGCTTTAAGTGTGTTTCGTTGCACTTTCCGAGCCCGTAGGATATCTGAGTGGCTTAAAAGTACAAGAAAACACTTCAAAAGTGACGTTTCTGAAGAATTTTAACAGTTTTCTTGTATCTACGAACGCCAGAATGCATAAAATTGACCTAAACGTCTCCTTTTCCTATTCTGAGTCGATTCTGCATGCTTTAAGTGTGTTTGGTGGCTCAGAACCATCAAAAAACGTTGAAATATAGTTCAAATTCAATAAAAATCGACAAAAATACAGTTTCTAGCTAGAATTTGATGGTTTCCTTGCACTTTCCGATCCCGTAGGGTATCTGAGTGGCTTAAAAGTACAAGAAAACACTTCAAAATTGACGTTTCTGAAGAATTTTAACAGTTTTCTTGTATCTACGAACGCCAGAATGCATAAAATTGACCTAAACGTCTCCTTTTCCTATTCTGAGTCGATTCTGCATGCTTTAAGTGTGTTTGGTGGCTCAGAACCATCAAAAAACGTTGAAATATAGTTCAAATTCAATAAAAATCGACAAAAATACAGTTTCTAGCTAAAATTTGATGGTTTCGTTGCACTTTCCGAGCCCGTAGGGTATCTGAGTGGCTTAAAAGTACAAGAAAACACTTCAAAAGTGACGTTTCTGAAGAATTTTAACAGTTTTCTTGTATCTACGAACGCCAGAATGCATAAAATTGACCTAAACGTCTCCTTTTCCTATTCTGAGTCGATTCTGCATGCTTTAAGTGTGTTTGGTGGCTCAGAACCATCAAAAAACGTTGAAATATAGTTCAAATTCAATAAAAATCGACAAAAATACAGTTTCTAGCTAAAATTTGATGGTTTCGTTGCACTTTCCGAGCCCGTAGGGTATCTGAGTGGCTTAAAAGTACAAGAAAACACTACAAAAGTGACGTTTCTGAAGAATTTTAACAGTTTTCTTGTATCTACGAACGCCAGAATGCATAAAATTGACCTAAACGTCTCCTTTTCCTATTCTGAGTCGATTCTGCATGCTTTAAGTGTGTTTGGTGGCTCAGAACCATCAAAAAACGTTGAAATATAGTTCAAATTCAATAAAAATCGACAAAAATACAGTTTCTAGCTAAAATTTGATGGTTTCGTTGCACTTTCCGAGCCCGTAGGGTATCTGAGTGGCTTAAAAGTACAAGAAAACACTTCAAAAGTGACGTTTCTGAAGAATTTTAACAGTTTTCTTGTATCTACGAACGCCAGAATGCATAAAATTGACCTAAACGTCTCCTTTTCCTATTCTGAGTCGATTCTGCATGCTTTAAGAGTGTTTGGTGGCTCAGAACCATCAAAAAACGTTGAAATATAGTTCAAATTCAATAAAAATCGACAAAAATACAGTTTCTAGCTAAAATTTGATGGTTTCGTTGCACTTTCCGAGCCCGTAGGGTATCTGAGTGGCTTAAAAGTACAAGAAAACACTTCAAAAGTGACGTTTCTGAAGAATTTTAACAGTTTTCTTGTATCTACGAACGCCAGAATGCATAAAATTGACCTAAACGTCTCCTTTTCCTATTCTGAGTCGATTCTGCATGCTTTAAGTGTGTTTGGTGGCTCAGAACCATCAAAAAACGTTGAAATATAGTTCAAATTCAATAAAAATCGACAAAAATACAGTTTCTAGCTAAAATTTGATGGTTTCGTTGCACTTTCCGAGCCCGTAGGGTATCTGAGTGGCTTAAAAGTACAAGAAAACACTTCAAAAGTGACGTTTCTGAAGAATTTTAACAGTTTTCTTGTATCTACGAACGCCAGAATGCATAAAATTGACCTAAACGTCTCCTTTTCCTATTCTGAGTCGATTCTGCATGCTTTAAGTGTGTTTGGTGGCTCAGAACCATCAAAAAACGTTGAAATATAGTTCAAATTCAATAAAAATCGACAAAAATACAGTTTCTAGCTAAAATTTGATGGTTTCGTTGCACTTTCCGAGCCCGTAGGGTATCTGAGTGGCTTAAAAGTACAAGAAAACACTTCAAAAGTGACGTTTCTGAAGAATTTTAACAGTTTTCTTGTATCTACGAACGCCAGAATGCATAAAATTGACCTAAACGTCTCCTTTTCCTATTCTGAGTCGATTCTGCATGCTTTAAGTGTGTTTGGTGGCTCAGAACCATCAAAAAACGTTGAAATATAGTTCAAATTCAATAAAAATCGACAAAAATACAGTTTCTAGCTAAAATTTGATGGTTTCGTTGCACTTTCCGAGCCCGTAGGGTATCTGAGTGGCTTAAAAGTACAAGAAAACACTTCAAAAGTGACGTTTCTGAAGAATTTTAACAGTTTTCTTGTATCTACGAACGCCAGAATGCATAAAATTGACCTAAACGTCTCCTTTTCCTATTCTGAGTCGATTCTGCATGCTTTAAGTGTGTTTGTTGGCTCAGAACCATCAAAAAACCTTGAAATATAGTTCAAATTCAATAAAAATCGACAAAAATACAGTTTCTAGCTAAAATTTGATGGTTTCGTTGCACTTTCCGAGCCCGTAGGGTATCTGAGTGGCTTAAAAGTACAAGAAAACACTTAAAAAGTGACGTTTCTGAAGAATTTTAACAGTTTTCTTGTATCTACGAACGCCAGAATGCATAAAATTGACCTAAACGTCTCCTTTTCCTATTCTGAGTCGATTCTGCATGCTTTAAGAGTGTTTGGTGGCTCAGAACCATCAAAAAACGTTGAAATATAGTTCAAATTCAATAAAAATCGACAAAAATACAGTTTCTAGCTAAAATTTGATGGTTTCGTTGCACTTTCCGAGCCCGTAGGGTATCTGAGTGGCTTAAAAGTACAAGAAAACACTTCAAAAGTGACGTTTCTGAAGAATTTTAACAGTTTTCTTGTATCTACGAACGCCAGAATGCATAAAATTGACCTAAACGTCTCCTTTTCCTATTCTGAGTCGATTCTGCATGCTTTAAGTGTGTTTGGTGGCTCAGAACCATCAAAAAACTTTGAAATATAGTTCAAATTCAATAAAAATCGACAAAAATACAGTTTCTAGCTAAAATTTGATGGTTTCGTTGCACTTTCCGAGCCCGTAGGTTATCTGAGTGGCTTAAAAGTACAAGAAAACACTTCAAAAGTGACGTTTCTGAAGAATTTTAACAGTTTTCTTGTATCTACGAACGCCAGAATGCATAAAATTGACCTAAACGTCTCCTTTTCCTATTCTGAGTCGATTCTGCATGCTTTAAGTGTGTTTGGTGGCTCAGAACCATCAAAAAACGTTGAAATATAGTTCAAATTCAATAAAAATCGACAAAAATACAGTTTCTAGCTAAAATTTGATGGTTTCGTTGCACTTTCCGAGCCCGTAGGGTATCTGAGTGGCTTAAAGTTACAAGAAAACACTTCAAAAGTGACGTTTCTGAAGAATTTTAACAGTTTTCTTGTATCTACGAACGCCAGAATGCATAAAATTGACCTAAACGTCTCCTTTTCCTATTCTGAGTCGATTCTGCATGCTTTAAGTGTGTTTGGTGGCTCAGAACCATCAAAAAACGTTGAAATATAGTTCAAATTCAATAAAAATCGACAAAAATACAGTTTCTAGCTAAAATTTGATGGTTTCGTTGCACTTTCCGAGCCCGTAGGGTATCTGAGTGGCTTAAAAGTACAAGAAAACACTTCAAAAGTGACGTTTCTGAAGAATTTTAACAGTTTTCTTGTATCTACGAACGCCAGAATGCATAAAATTGACCTAAACGTCTCCTTTTCCTATTCTGAGTCGATTCTGCATGCTTTAAGTGTGTTTGGTGGCTCAGAACCATCAAAAAACGTTGAAATATAGTTCAAATTCAATAAAAATCGACAAAAATACAGTTTCTAGCTAAAATTTGATGGTTTCGTTGCACTTTCCGAGCCCGTAGGGTATCTGAGTGGCTTAAAAGTACAAGAAAACACTTCAAAAGTGACGTTTCTGAAGAATTTTAACAGTTTTCTTGTATCTACGAACGCCAGAATGCATAAAATTGACCTAAACGTCTCCTTTTCCTATTCTGAGTCGATTCTGCATGCTTTAAGTGTGTTTGGTGGCTCAGAACCATCAAAAAACGTTGAAATATAGTTCAAATTCAATAAAAATCGACAAAAATACAGTTTCTAGCTAAAATTTGATGGTTTCGTTGCACTTTCCGAGCCCGTAGGGTATCTGAGTGGCTTAAAAGTACAAGAAAACACTTCAAAAGTGACGTTTCTGAAGAATTTTAACAGTTTTCTTGTATCTACGAACGCCAGAATGCATAAAATTGACCTAAACGTCTCCTTTTCCTATTCTGAGTCGATTCTGCATGCTTTAAGTGTGTTTGGTGGCTCAGAACCATCAAAAAACGTTGAAATATATTTCAAATTCAATAAAAATCGACAAAAATACAGTTTCTAGCTAAAATTTGATGGTTTCGTTGCACTTTCCGAGCCCGTAGGGTATCTGAGTGGCTTAAAAGTACAAGAAAACACTTCAAAAGTGACGTTTCTGAAGAATTTTAACAGTTTTCTTGTATCTACGAAGCCAGAATGCATAAAATTGACCTAAACGTCACCTTTTCCTATTCTGAGTCGATTCTGCATGCTTTAAGTGTGTTTGGTGGCTCAGAACCATCAAAAAACGTTGAAATATAGTTCAAATTCAATAAAAATCGACAAAAATACAGTTTCTAGCTAACATTTGATGGTTTCGTTGCACTTTCCGAGCCCGTAGGGTATCTGAGTGGCTTAAAAGTACAAGAAAACACTTCAAAAGTGACGTTTCTGAAGAATTTTAACAGTTTTCTTGTATCTACGAACGCCAGAATGCATAAAATTGACCTAAACGTCTCCTTTTCCTATTCTGAGTCGATTCTGCATGCTTTAAGTGTGCTTGGTGGCTCAGAACCATCAAAAAACGTTGAAATATAGTTCAAATTCAATAAAAATCGACAAAAATACAGTTTCTAGCTAAAATTTGATGGTTTCGTTGCACTTTCCGAGCCCGTTGGGTATCTGAGTGGCTTAAAAGTACAAGAAAACACTTCAAAAGTGACGTTTCTGAAGAATTTTAACAGTTTTCTTGTATCTACGAACGCCAGAATGCATAAAATTGACCTAAACGTCTCCTTTTCCTATTCTGAGTCGATTCTGCATGCTTTAAGTGTGTTTGGTGGCTCAGAACCATCAAAAAACATTGAAATATAGTTCAAATTCAATAAAAATCGACAAAAATACAGTTTCTAGCTAAAATTTGATGGTTTCGTTGCACTTTCCAAGCCCGTAGGGTATCTGAGTGGCTTAAAAGTACAAGAAAACACTTCAAAAGTGACGTTTCTGAAGAATTTTAACAGTTTTCTTGTATCTACGAACGCCAGAATGCATAAAATTGACCTAAACGTCTCCTTTTCCTATTCTGAGTCGATTCTGCATGCTTTAAGTGTGTTTGGTGGCTCAGAACCATCAAAAAACGTTGAAATATAGTTCAAATTCAATAAAAATCGACAAAAATACAGTTTCAAGCTAAAATTTGATGGTTTCGTTGCACTTTCCGAGCCCGTAGGGTATCTGAGTGGCTTAAAAGTACAAGAAAACACTTCAAAAGTGACGTTTCTGAACAATTTTAACAGTTTTCTTGTATCTACGAACGCCAGAATGCATAAAATTGACCTAAACGTCTCCTTTTCCTATTCTGAGTCGATTCTGCATGCTTTAAGTGTGTTTGGTGGCTCAGAACCATCAAAAAACGTTGAAATATAGTTCAAATTCAATAAAAATCGACAAAAATACAGTTTCTAGCTAAAATTTGATGGTTTCGTTGCACTTTCCGAGCCCGTTGGATATCTGAGTGGCTTAAAAGTACAAGAAAACACTTCAAAAGTGACGTTTCTGAAGAATTTTAACAGTTTTCTTGTATCTACGAACGCCAGAATGCATAAAATTGACCTAAACGTCTCCTTTTCCTATTCTGAGTCGATTCTGCATGCTTTAAGTGTGTTTGGTTGCTCAGAACCATCAAAAAACGTTGAAATATATTTCAAATTCAATAAAAATCGACAAAAATACAGTTTCTAGCTAAAATTTGATGGTTTCGTTGCACTTTCCGAGCCCGTAGGGTATCTGAGTGGCTTAAAAGTACAAGAAAACACTTCAAAAGTGACGTTTCTGAAGAATTTTAACAGTTTTCTTGTATCTACGAAGCCAGAATGCATAAAATTGACCTAAACGTCACCTTTTCCTATTCTGAGTCGATTCTGCATGCTTTAAGTGTGTTTGGTGGCTCAGAACCATCAAAAAACGTTGAAATATAGTTCAAATTCAATAAAAATCGACAAAAATACAGTTTCTAGCTAACATTTGATGGTTTCGTTGCACTTTCCGAGCCCGTAGGGTATCTGAGTGGCTTAAAAGTACAAGAAAACACTTCAAAAGTGACGTTTCTGAAGAATTTTAACAGTTTTCTTGTATCTACGAACGCCAGAATGCATAAAATTGACCTAAACGTCTCCTTTTCCTATTCTGAGTCGATTCTGCATGCTTTAAGTGTGCTTGGTGGCTCAGAACCATCAAAAAACGTTGAAATATAGTTCAAATTCAATAAAAATCGACAAAAATACAGTTTCTAGCTAAAATTTGATGGTTTCGTTGCACTTTCCGAGCCCGTTGGGTATCTGAGTGGCTTAAAAGTACAAGAAAACACTTCAAAAGTGACGTTTCTGAAGAATTTTAACAGTTTTCTTGTATCTACGAACGCCAGAATGCATAAAATTGACCTAAACGTCTCCTTTTCCTATTCTGAGTCGATTCTGCATGCTTTAAGTGTGTTTGGTGGCTCAGAACCATCAAAAAACGTTGAAATATAGTTCAAATTCAATAAAAATCGACAAAAATACAGTTTCTAGCTAAAATTTGATGGTTTCGTTGCACTTTCCAAGCCCGTAGGGTATCTGAGTGGCTTAAAAGTACAAGAAAACACTTCAAAAGTGACGTTTCTGAAGAATTTTAACAGTTTTCTTGTATCTACGAACGCCAGAATGCATAAAATTGACCTAAACGTCTCCTTTTCCTATTCTGAGTCGATTCTGCATGCTTTAAGTTTGTTTGGTGGCTCAGAACCATCAAAAAACGTTGAAATATAGTTCAAATTCAATAAAAATCGACAAAAATACAGTTTCAAGCTAAAATTTGATGGTTTCGTTGCACTTTCCGAGCCCGTAGGGTATCTGAGTGGCTTAAAAGTACAAGAAAACACTTCAAAAGTGACGTTTCTGAAGAATTTTAACAGTTTTCTTGTATCTACGAACGCCAGAATGCATAAAATTGACCTAAACGTCTCCTTTTCCTATTCTGAGTCGATTCTGCATGCTTTAAGTGTGTCTGGTGGCTCAGAACCATCAAAAAACGTTGAAATATAGTTCAAATTCAATAAAAATCGACAAAAATACAGTTTCTAGCTAAAATTTGATGGTTTCGTTGCACTTTCCGAGCCCGTAGGGTATCTGAGTGGCTTAAAAGTACAAGAAAAGACTTCAAAAGTGACGTTTCTGAAGAATTTTAACAGTTTTCTTGTATCTACGAACGCCAGAATGCATAAAATTGACCTAAACGTCTCCTTTTCCTATTCTGAGTCGATTCTGCATGCTTTAAGTGTGTTTGGTGGCTCAGAACCATCAAAAAACGTTGAAATATAGTTCAAATTCAATAAAAATCGACAAAAATACAGTTTCTAGCTAAAATGTGATGGTTTCGTTGCACTTTCCGAGCCCGTAGGGTATCTGAGTGGCTTAAAAGTACAAGAAAACACTTCAAAAGTGACGTTTCTGAACAATTTTAACAGTTTTCTTGTATCTACGAACGCCAGAATGCATAAAATTGACCTAAACTTCTCCTTTTCCTATCCTGAGTCGATTCTGCATGCTTTAAGTGTGTTTGGTGGCTCAGAACCATCAAAAAACGTTGAAATATAGTTCAAATTCAATAAAAATCGACAAAAATACAGTTTCTAGCTAAAATTTGATGGTTTCGTTGCACTTTCCGAGCCCGTAGTGTATCTGAGTAGCTTAAAAGTACAAGAAAACACTTCAAAAGTGACGTTTCTGAAGAATTTTAACAGTTTTCTTGTATCTACGAACGCCAGAATGCATAAAATTGACCTAAACGTCTCCTTTTCCTATTCTGAGTCGATTCTGCATGCTTTAAGTGTGTTTGGTGGCTCAGAACCATCAAAAAACGTTGAAATATAGTTCAAATTCAATAAAAATCGACAAAAATACAGTTTCTAGCTAAAATTTGATGGTTTCGTTGCACTTTCCGAGCCCATTGGGTATCTGAGTGGCTTAAAAGTACAAGAAAACACTTCAAAAGTGACGTTTCTGAAGAATTTTAACAGTTTTCTTGTATCTACGAACGATAGAATGCATAAAATTGACCTAAACGTCTCCTTTTCCTATTCTGAGTCGATTCTGCATGCTTTAAGTGTGTTTGGTGGCTCAGAACCATCAAAAAACGTTGAAATATAGTTCAAATTCAATAAAAATCGACAAAAATACAGTTTCTAGCTAAAATTTGATGGTTTCGTTGCACTTTCCGAGCCCGTAGGGTATCTGAGTGGCTTAAAAGTACAAGAAAACACTTCAAAAGTGACGTTTCTGAAGAATTTTAACAGTTTTCTTGTATCTACGAACGCCAGAATGCATAAAATTGACCTAAACGTCTCCTTTTCCTATTCTGAGTCGATTCTGCATGCTTTAAGTGTGTTTGGTGGTTCAGAACCATCAAAAAACGTTGAAATATAGTTCAAATTCAATAAAAATCGACAAAAATACAGTTTCTAGCTAAAATTTGATGGTTTCGTTGCACTTTCCGAGCCCGTAGGGTATCTGAGTGGCTTAAAAGTACAAGAAAACACTTCAAAAGTGACGTTTCTGAAGAATTTTAACAGTTTTCTTGTATCTACGAACGCCAGAATGCATAAAATTGACCTAAACGTCTCCTTTTCCTATCCTGAGTCGATTCTGCATGCTTTAAGTGTGTTTGGTGGCTCAGAACCATCAAAAAACGTTGAAATATAGTTCAAATTCAATAAAAATCGACAAAAATACAGTTTCTAGCTAAAATTTGATGGTTTCGTTGCACTTTCCGAGTCCGTAGGGTATCTGAGTGGCTTAAAAGTACAAGAAAACACTTCAAAAGTGACGTTTCTGAAGAATTTTAACAGTTTTTTTGTATCTACGAACGCCAGAATGCATAAAATTGACCTAAACGTCTCCTTTTCCTATTCTGAGTGGATTCTGCATGCTTTAAGTGTGTTTGGTGGCTCAGAACCATCAAAAAACGTTGAAATATAGTTCAAATTCAATAAAAATCGACAAAAATACAGTTTCTAGCTAAAATTTGATGGTTTCGTTGCACTTTCCGAGCCCGTAGGGTATCTGAGTGGCTTAAAAGTACAAGAAAACACTTCAAAAGTGACGTTTCTGAAGAATTTTAACAGTTTTCTTGTATCTACGAACGCCAGAATGCATAAAATTGACCTAAACGTCTCCTTTTCCTATTCTGAGTCGATTCTGCATGCTTTAAGTGTGTTTGGTGGCTCAGAACCATCAAAAAACGTTGAAATATAGTTCAAATTTAATAAAAATCGACAAAAATACAGTTTCTAGCTAAAATTTGATGGTTTCGTTGCACTTTCCGAGCCCGTAGGGTATCTGAGTGGCTTAAAAGTACAAGAAAACACTTCAAAAGTGACGTTTCTGAAGAATTTTAACAGTTTTCTTGTATCTACAAACGCCAGAATGCATAAAATTGACCTAAACGTCTCCTTTTCCTATTCTGAGTCAATTCTGCATGCTTTAAGTGTGTTTGGCGGCTCAGAACCATCAAAAAACGTTGAAATATAGTTCAAATTCAATAAAAATCGACAAAAATACAGTTTCTAGCTAAAATTTGATGGTTTCGTTGCACTTTCCGAGCCCGTAGGGTATCTGAGTGGCTTAAAAGTACAAGAAAACACTTCAAAAGTGACGTTTCTGAAGAATTTTAACAGTTTTCTTGTATCTACGAACGCCAGAATGCATAAAATTGACCTAAACGTCTCCTTTTCCTATTCTGAGTCGATTCTGCATGCTTTAAGTGTGTTTGGTGGCTCAGAACCATCAAAAAACGTTGAAATTTAGTTCAAATTCAATAAAAATCGACAAAAATACAGTTTCTAGCTAAAATTTGATGGTTTCGTTGCACTTTCCGAGCCCGTAGGGTATCTGAGTGACTTAAAAGTACAAGAAAACACTTCAAAAGTGACGTTTCTGAAGAATTTTAACAGTTTTCTTGTATCTACGATCGCCAGAATGCATAAAATTGACCTAAACGTCTCCTTTTCCTATTCTGAGTCGATTCTGCATGCTTTAAGTGTGTTTGGTGGCTCAGAACCATCAAAAAACGTTGAAATATAGTTCAAATTCAATAAAAATCGACAAAAATACAGTTTCTAGCTAAAATTTGATGGTTTCGTTGCACTTTCCGAGCCCGTAGGGTATCTGAGTGACTTAAAAGTACAAGAAAACACTTCAAAAGTGACGTTTCTGAAGAATTTTAACAGTTTTCTTGTATCTACGATCGCCAGAATGCATAAAATTGACCTAAACGTCTCCTTTTCCTATTCTGAGTCGATTCTGCATGCTTTAAGTGTGTTTGGTGGCTCAGAACCATCAAAAAACGTTGAAATATAGTTCAAATTCAATAAAAATCGACAAAAATACAGTTTCTAGCTAAAATTTGATGGTTTCGTTGCACTTTCCGAGCCCGTAGGGTATCTGAGTGGCTTAAAAGTACAAGAAAACACTTCAAAAGTGACGTTTCTGAAGAATTTTAACAGTTTTCTTGTATCTACGAACGCCAGAATGCATAAAATTGACCTAAACGTCTCCTTTTCCTATTCTGAGTCGATTCTGCATGCTTTAAGTGTGTTTGGTGGCTCAGAACCATCAAAAAACGTTGAAATATAGTTCAAATTCAATAAAAATCGACAAAAATACAGTTTCTAGCTAAAATTTGATGGTTTCGTTGCACTTTCCGAGCCCGTAGGGTATCTGAGTGGCTTAAAAGTACAAGAAAACACTTCAAAAGTGACGTTTCTGAAGAATTTTAACAGTTTTCTTGTATCTACGAACGCCAGAATGCATAAAATTGACCTAAACGTCTCCTTTTCCTATCCTGAGTCGATTCTGCATGCTTTAAGTGTGTTTGGTGGCTCAGAACCATCAAAAAACGTTGAAATATAGTTCAAATTCAATAAAAATCGACAAAAATACAGTTTCTAGCTAAAATTTGATGGTTTCGTTGCACTTTCCGAGCCCGTAGGGTATCTGAGTGGCTTAAAAGTACAAGAAAACACTTCAAAAGTGACGTTTCTGAAGAATTTTAACAGTTTTCTTGTATCTACGAACGCCAGAATGCATAAAATTGACCTAAACGTCTCCTTTTCCTATTCTGAGTCGATTCTGCATGCTTTAAGTGTGTTTGGTGGCTCAGAACCATCAAAAAACGTTGAAATATAGTTCAAATTCAATAAAAATCGACAAAAATACAGTTTCTAGCTAAAATTTGATGGTTTCGTTGCACTTTCCAAGCCCGTAGGGTATCTGAGTGGCTTAAAAGTACAAGAAAACACTTCAAAAGTGACGTTTCTGAAGAATTTTAACAGTTTTCTTGTATCTACGAACGCCAGAATGCATAAAATTGACCTAAACGTCTCCTTTTCCTATTCTGAGTCGATTCTGCATGCTTTAAGTGTGTTTGGTGGCTCAGAACCATCAAAAAACGTTGAAATATAGTTCAAATTCAATAAAAATCGACAAAAATACAGTTTCTAGCTAAAATTTGATGGTTTCGTTGCACTTTCCGAGCCCGTAGGGTATCTGAGTGGCTTAAAAGTACAAGAAAACACTTCAAAAGTGACGTTTCTGAAGAATTTTAACAGTTTTCTTGTATCTACGAACGCCAGAATGCATAAAATTGACCTAAACGTCTCCTTTTCCTATTCTGAGTCGATTCTGCATGCTTTAAGTGTGTTTGGTGGCTCAGAACCATCAAAAAACGTTGAAATATAGTTCAAATTCAATAAAAATCGAAAAAAATACAGTTTCTAGCTAAAATTTGATGGTTTCGTTGCACTTTCCGAGCCCGTAGGGTATCTGAGTGGCTTAAAAGTACAAGAAAACACTTGAAAAGTGACGTTTCTGAAGAATTTTAACAGTTTTCTTGTATCTACGAACGCCAGAATGCATAAAATTGACCTAAACGTCTTCTTTTCCTATTCTGAGTCGATTCTGCATGCTTTAAGTGTGTTTGGTGGCTCAGAACCATCAAAAAACGTTGAAATATAGTTCAAATTCAATAAAAATCGACAAAAATACAGTTTCTAGCTAAAATTTGATGGTTTCGTTGCACTTTCCGAGCCCGTCGGGTATCTGAGTGGCTTAAAAGTACAAGAAAACACTTCAAAAGTGACGTTTCTGAAGAATTTTAACAGTTTTCTTGTATCTACGAACGCCAGAATGCATAAAATTGACATAAACGTCTCCTTTTCCTATTCTGAGTCGATTCTGCATGCTTTAAGTGTGTTTGGTGGCTCAGAACCATCAAAAAACGTTGAAATATAGTTCAAATTCAATAAAAATCGACAAAAATACAGTTTCTAGCTAAAATTTTATGGTTTCGTTGCACTTTCCGAGCCCGTAGGGTATCTGAGTGGCTTCAAAGTACAAGAAAACACTTCAAAAGTGACGTTTCTGAAGAATTTTAACAGTTTACTTGTATCTACGAACGCCAGAATGCATAAAATTGACCTAAACGTCTCCTTTTCCTATTCTGAGTCGATTCTGCATGCTTTAAGTGTGTTTGGTGGCTCAGAACCATCAAAAAACGTTGAAATATAGTTCAAATTCAATAAAAATCGACAAAAATACAGTTTCTAGCTAAAATTTGATGGTTTCGTTGCACTTTCCAAGCCCGTAGGGTATCTGAGTGGCTTAAAAGTACAAGAAAACACTTCAAAAGTGACGTTTCTGAAGAATTTTAACAGTTTTCTTGTATCTACGAACGCCAGAATGCATAAAATTGACCTAAACGTCTCCTTTTCCTATTCTGAGTCGATTCTGCATGCTTTAAGTGTGTTTGGTGGCTCAGAACCATCAAAAAACGTTGAAATATAGTTCAAATTCAATAAAAATCGACAAAAATACAGTTTCTAGCTAAAATTTGATGGTTTCGTTGCACTTTCCGAGCCCGTAGGGTATCTGAGTGGCTTAAAAGTACAAGAAAACACTTCAAAAGTGACGTTTCTGAAGAATTTTAACAGTTTTCTTGTATCTACGAACGCCAGAATGCATAAAATTGACCTAAACGTCTCCTTTTCCTATTCTGAGTCGATTCTGCATGCTTTAAGTGTGTTTGGTGGCTCAGAACCATCAAAAAACGTTGAAATATAGTTCAAATTCAATAAAAATCGAAAAAAATACAGTTTCTAGCTAAAATTTGATGGTTTCGTTGCACTTTCCGAGCCCGTAGGGTATCTGAGTGGCTTAAAAGTACAAGAAAACACTTGAAAAGTGACGTTTCTGAAGAATTTTAACAGTTTTCTTGTATCTACGAACGCCAGAATGCATAAAATTGACCTAAACGTCTTCTTTTCCTATTCTGAGTCGATTCTGCATGCTTTAAGTGTGTTTGGTGGCTCAGAACCATCAAAAAACGTTGAAATATAGTTCAAATTCAATAAAAATCGACAAAAATACAGTTTCTAGCTAAAATTTGATGGTTTCGTTGCACTTTCCGAGCCCGTCGGGTATCTGAGTGGCTTAAAAGTACAAGAAAACACTTCAAAAGTGACGTTTCTGAAGAATTTTAACAGTTTTCTTGTATCTACGAACGCCAGAATGCATAAAATTGACCTAAACGTCTCCTTTTCCTATTCTGAGTCGATTCTGCATGCTTTAAGTGTGTTTGGTGGCTCAGAACCATCAAAAAACGTTGAAATATAGTTCAAATTCAATAAAAATCGACAAAAATACAGTTTCTAGCTAAAATTTGATGGTTTCGTTGCACTTTCCGAGCCTGTAGGGTATCTGAGTGGCTTCAAAGTACAAGAAAACACTTCAAAAGTGACGTTTCTGAAGAATTTTAACAGTTTTCTTGTATCTACGAACGCCAGAATGCATAAAATTGACCTAAACGTCTCCTTTTCCTATTCTGAGTCGATTCTGCATGCTTTAAGTGTGTTTGGTGGCTCAGAACCATCAAAAAACGTTGAAATATAGTTCAAATTCAATAAAAATCGACAAAAATACAGTTTCTAGCTAAAATTTGATGGTTTCGTTGCACTTTCCGAGCCCGTAGGGTATCTGAGTGGCTTAAAAGTACAAGAAAACACTTCAAAAGTGACGTTTCTGAAGAATTTTAACAGTTTTCTTGTATCTACGAACGCCAGAATGCATAAAATTGACCTAAACGTCTCCTTTTCCTATTCTGAGTCGATTCTGCATGCTTTAAGTGTGTTTGGTGGCTCAGAACCATCAAAAAACGTTGAAATATAGTTCAAATTCAATAAAAATCGACAAAAATACAGTTTCTAGCTAAAATTTGATGGTTTCGTTGCACTTTCCGAGCCCGTAGGGTATCTGAGTGGCTTAAAAGTACAAGAAAACACTTCAAAAGTGACGTTTCTGAAGAATTTTAACAGTTTTCTTGTACCTACGAACGCCAGAATGCATAAAATTGACCTAAACGTCTCCTTTTCCTATTCTGAGTCGATTCTGCATGCTTTAAGTGTGTTTGGTGGCTCAGAACCATCAAAAAACGTTGAAATATAGTTCAAATTCAATAAAAATCGACAAAAATACAGTTTCTAGCTAAAATTTGATGGTTTCGTTGCACTTTCCGAGCCCGTAGGGTATCTGAGTGGCTTAAAAGTACAAGAAAACACTTCAAAAGTGACGTTTCTGAAGAATTTTAACAGTTTTCTTGTATCTACGAACGCCAGAATGCATAAAATTGACCTAAACGTCTCCTTTTCCTATTCTGAGTCGATTCTGCATGCTTTAAGTGTGTTTGGTGGCTCAGAACCATCAAAAAACGTTGAAATATAGTTCAAATTCAATAAAAATCGACAAAAATACAGTTTCTAGCTAAAATTTGATGGTTTCGTTGCACTTTCCGAGCCCGTAGGGTATCTGAGTGGCTTAAAAGTACAAGAAAACACTTCAAAAGTGACGTTTCTGAAGAATTTTAACAGTTTTCTTGTATCTACGAACGCCAGAATGCATAAAATTGACCTAAACGTCTCCTTTTCCTATTCTGAGTCGATTCTGCATGCTTTAGGTGTGTTTGGTGGCTCAGAACCATCAAAAAACGTTGAAATATAGTTCAAATTCAATAAAAATCGACAATAATACAGTTTCTAGCTAAAATTTGATGGTTTCGTTGCACTTTCCGAGCCCGTAGGGTATCTGAGTGGCTTAAAAGTACAAGAAAACACTTCAAAAGTGACGTTTCTGAAGAATTTTAACAGTTTTCTTGTATCTACGAACGCCAGAATGCATAAAATTGACCTAAACGTCTCCTTTTCCTATTCTGAGTCGATTCTGCATGCTTTAAGTGTGTTTGGTGGCTCAGAACCATCAAAAAACGTTGAAATATAGTTCAAATTCAATAAAAATCGACAAAAATACAGTTTCTAGCTAAAATTTGATGGTTTCGTTGCACTTTCCGAGCCCGTAGGGTATCTGAGTGGCTTAAAAGTACAAGAAAACACTTCAAAAGTGACGTTTCTGAAGAATTTTAACAGTTTTCTTGTACCTACGAACGCCAGAATGCATAAAATTGACCTAAACGTCTCCTTTTCCTATTCTGAGTCGATTCTGCATGCTTTAAGTGTGTTTGGTGGCTCAGAACCATCAAAAAACGTTGAAATATAGTTCAAATTCAATAAAAATCGACAAAAATACAGTTTCTAGCTAAAATTTGATGGTTTCGTTGCACTTTCCGAGCCCGTAGGGTATCTGAGTGGCTTAAAAGTACAAGAAAACACTTCAAAAGTGACGTTTCTGAAGAATTTTAACAGTTTTCTTGTATCTACGAACGCCAGAATGCATAAAATTGACCTAAACGTCTCCTTTTCCTATTCTGAGTCGATTCTGCATGCTTTAAGTGTGTTTGGTGGCTCAGAACCATCAAAAAACGTTGAAATATAGTTCAAATTCAATAAAAATCGACAAAAATACAGTTTCTAGCTAAAATTTGATGGTTTCGTTGCACTTTCCGAGCCCGTAGGGTATCTGAGTGGCTTAAAAGTACAAGAAAACACTTCAAAAGTGACGTTTCTGAAGAATTTTAACAGTTTTCTTGTATCTACGAACGCCAGAATGCATAAAATTGACCTAAACGTCTCCTTTTTCTATTCTGAGTCGATTCTGCATGCTTTAAGTGTGTTTGGTGGCTCAGAACCATCAAAAAACGTTGAAATATAGTTCAAATTCAATAAAAATCGACAAAAATACAGTTTCTAGATAAAATTTGATGGTTTCGTTGCACTTTCCGAGCCCGTTGGGTATCTGAGTGGCTTAAAAGTACAAGAAAACACTTCAAAAGTGATATTTCTGAAGAATTTTAACAGTTTTCTTGTATCTACGAACGCCAGAATACATAAAATTGACCTAAACGTCTCCTTTTCCTATTCTGAGTCGATTCTGCATGCTTTAAGTGTGTTTGGTGGCTCAGAACCATCAAAAAACGTTGAAATATAGTTCAAATTCAATAAAAATCGACAAAAATACAGTTTCTAGCTAAAATTTGATGGTTTCGTTGCACTTTCCGAGCCCGTAGGGTATCTGAGTGGCTTAAAAGTACAAGAAAACACTTCAAAAGAGACGTTTCTGAAGAATTTTAACAGTTTTCTTGTATCTACGAACGCCAGAATGCATAAAATTGACCTAAACGTCTTCTTTTCCTATTCTGAGTCGATTCTGCATGCTTTAAGTGTGTTTGGTGGCTCAGAACCATCAAAAAACGTTGAAATATAGTTCAAATTCAATAAAAATCGACAAAAATACAGTTTCTAGCTAAAATTTGATGGTTTCGTTGCACTTTCCGAGCCCGTCGGGTATCTGAGTGGCTTAAAAGTACAAGAAAACACTTCAAAAGTGACGTTTCTGAAGAATTTTAACAGTTTTCTTGTATCTACGAACGCCAGAATGCATAAAATTGACCTAAACGTCTCCTTTTCCTATTCTGAGTCGATTCTGCATGCTTTAAGTGTGTTTGGTGGCTCAGAACCATCAAAAAACGTTGAAATATAGTTCAAATTCAATAAAAATCGACAAAAATACAGTTTCTAGCTAAAATTTGATGGTTTCGTTGCACTTTCCGAGCCCGTAAAGTATCTGAGTGGCTTAAAAGTACAAGAAAACACTTCAAAAGTGACGTTTCTGAAGAATTTTAACAGTTTTCTTGTATCTACGAACGCCAGAATGCACAAAATTGACCTAAACGTCTCCTTTTCCTATTCTGAGTCGATTCTGCATGCTTTAAGTGTGTTTGGTGGCTCAGAACCATCAAAAAACGTTGAAATATAGTTCAAATTCAATAAAAATCGACAAAAATACAGTTTCTAGCTAAAATTTGATGGTTTAGTTGCACTTTCCAAGCCCGTAGGGTATCTGAGTGGCTTAAAAGTACAAGAAAACACTTCAAAAGTGACGTTTCTGAAAAATTTTAACAGTTTTCTTGTATCTACGAACGCCAGAATGCATAAAATTGACCTAAACGTCTCCTTTTCCTATTCTGAGTCGATTCTGCATGCTTTAAGTGTGTTTGGTGGCTCAGAACCATCAAAAAACGTTGAAATATAGTTCAAATTCAATAAAAATCGACAAAAATACAGTTTCTAGCTAAAATTTGATGGTTTCGTTCCACTTTCCGAGCCCGTAGGGTATCTGAGTGGCTTAAAAGTACAAGAAAACACTTCAAAAGTGACGTTTCTGAAGAATTTTAACAGTTTTCTTGTATCTACGAACGCCAGAATGCATAAAATTGACCTAAACGTCTCCTTTTCCTATTCTGAGTCGATTCTGCATGCTTTAAGTGTGTTTGGTGGCTAAGAACCATCAAAAAACGTTGAAATATAGTTCAAATTCAATAAAAATCGAAAAAAATACAGTTTCTAGCTAAAATTTGATGGTTTCGTTGCACTTTCCGAGCCCGTAGGGTATCTGAGTGGCTTAAAAGTACAAGAAAACACTTCAAAAGTGACGTTTCTGAAGAATTTTAACAGTTTTCTTGTATCTACGAACGCCAGAATGCATAAAATTGACCTAAACGTCTTCTTTTCCTATTCTGAGTCGATTCTGCATGCTTTAAGTGTGTTTGGTGGCTCAGAACCATCAAAAAACGTTGAAATATAGTTCAAATTCAATAAAAATCGACAAAAATACAGTTTCTAGCTAAAATTTGATGGTTTCGTTGCACTTTCCGAGCCCGTCGGGTATCTGAGTGGCTTAAAAGTACAAGAAAACACTTCAAAAGTGACGTTTCTGAAGAATTTTAACAGTTTTCTTGTATCTACGAACGCCAGAATGCATAAAATTGACCTAAACGTCTCCTTTTCCTATTCTGAGTCGATTCTGCATGCTTTAAGTGTGTTTGGTGGCTCAGAACCATCAAAAAACGTTGAAATATAGTTCAAATTCAATAAAAATCGACAAAAATACAGTTTCTAGCTAAAATTTGATGGTTTCGTTGCACTTTCCGAGCCCGTAGGGTATCTGAGTGGCTTAAAAGTACAAGAAAACACTTCAAAAGTGACGTTTCTGAAGAATTTTAACAGTTTTCTTGTACCTACGAACGCCAGAATGCATAAAATTGACCTAAACGTCTCCTTTTCCTATTCTGAGTCGATTCTGCATGCTTTAAGTGTGTTTGGTGGCTCAGAACCATCAAAAAACGTTGAAATATAGTTCAAATTCAATAAAAATCGACAAAAATACAGTTTCTAGCTAAAATTTGATGGTTTCGTTGCACTTTCCGAGCCCGTAGGGTATCTGAGTGGCTTAAAAGTACAAGAAAACACTTCAAAAGTGACGTTTCTGAAGAATTTTAACAGTTTTCTTGTATCTACGAACGCCAGAATGCATAAAATTGACCTAAACGTCTCCTTTTCCTATTCTGAGTCGATTCTGCATGCTTTAAGTGTGTTTGGTGGCTCAGAACCATCAAAAAACGTTGAAATATAGTTCAAATTCAATAAAAATCGACAAAAATACAGTTTCTAGCTAAAATTTGATGGTTTCGTTGCACTTTCCGAGCCCGTAGGGTATCTGAGTGGCTTAAAAGTACAAGAAAACACTTCAAAAGTGACGTTTCTGAAGAATTTTAACAGTTTTCTTGTATCTACGAACGCCAGAATGCATAAAATTGACCTAAACGTCTCCTTTTCCTATTCTGAGTCGATTCTGCATGCTTTAGGTGTGTTTGGTGGCTCAGAACCATCAAAAAACGTTGAAATATAGTTCAAATTCAATAAAAATCGACAAAAATACAGTTTCTAGCTAAAATTTGATGGTTTCGTTGCACTTTCCGAGCCCGTAGGGTATCTGAGTGGCTTAAAAGTACAAGAAAACACTTCAAAAGTGACGTTTCTGAAGAATTTTAACAGTTTTCTTGTACCTACGAACGCCAGAATGCATAAAATTGACCTAAACGTCTCCTTTTCCTATTCTGAGTCGATTCTGCATGCTTTAAGTGTGTTTGGTGGCTCAGAACCATCAAAAAACGTTGAAATATAGTTCAAATTCAATAAAAATCGACAAAAATACAGTTTCTAGCTAAAATTTGATGGTTTCGTTGCACTTTCCGAGCCCGTAGGGTATCTGAGTGGCTTAAAAGTACAAGAAAACACTTCAAAAGTGACGTTTCTGAAGAATTTTAACAGTTTTCTTGTATCTACGAACGCCAGAATGCATAAAATTGACCTAAACGTCTCCTTTTCCTATTCTGAGTCGATTCTGCATGCTTTAAGTGTGTTTGGTGGCTCAGAACCATCAAAAAACGTTGAAATATAGTTCAAATTCAATAAAAATCGACAAAAATACAGTTTCTAGCTAAAATTTGATGGTTTCGTTGCACTTTCCGAGCCCGTAGGGTATCTGAGTGGCTTAAAAGTACAAGAAAACACTTCAAAAGTGACGTTTCTGAAGAATTTTAACAGTTTTCTTGTACCTACGAACGCCAGAATGCATAAAATTGACCTAAACGTCTCCTTTTCCTATTCTGAGTCGATTCTGCATGCTTTAAGTGTGTTTGGTGGCTCAGAACCATCAAAAAACGTTGAAATATAGTTCAAATTCAATAAAAATCGACAAAAATACAGTTTCTAGCTAAAATTTGATGGTTTCGTTGCACTTTCCGAGCCCGTAGGGTATCTGAGTGGCTTAAAAGTACAAGAAAACACTTCAAAAGTGACGTTTCTGAAGAATTTTAACAGTTTTCTTGTATCTACGAACGCCAGAATGCATAAAATTGACCTAAACGTCTCCTTTTCCTATTCTGAGTCGATTCTGCATGCTTTAAGTGTGTTTGGTGGCTCAGAACCATCAAAAAACGTTGAAATATAGTTCAAATTCAATAAAAATCGACAAAAATACAGTTTCTAGCTAAAATTTGATGGTTTCGTTGCACTTTCCGAGCCCGTAGGGTATCTGAGTGGCTTAAAAGTACAAGAAAACACTTCAAAAGTGACGTTTCTGAAGAATTTTAACAGTTTTCTTGTATCTACGAACGCCAGAATGCATAAAATTGACCTAAACGTCTCCTTTTCCTATTCTGAGTCGATTCTGCATGCTTTAGGTGTGTTTGGTGGCTCAGAACCATCAAAAAACGTTGAAATATAGTTCAAATTCAATAAAAATCGACAAAAATACAGTTTCTAGCTAAAATTTGATGGTTTCGTTGCACTTTCCGAGCCCGTAGGGTATCTGAGTGGCTTAAAAGTACAAGAAAACACTTCAAAAGTGACGTTTCTGAAGAATTTTAACAGTTTTCTTGTACCTACGAACGCCAGAATGCATAAAATTGACCTAAACGTCTCCTTTTCCTATTCTGAGTCGATTCTGCATGCTTTAAGTGTGTTTGGTGGCTCAGAACCATCAAAAAACGTTGAAATATAGTTCAAATTCAATAAAAATCTACAAAAATACAGTTTCTAGCTAAAATTTGATGGTTTCGTTGCACTTTCCGAGCCCGTAGGGTATCTGAGTGGCTTAAAAGTACAAGAAAACACTTCAAAAGTGACATTTCTGAAGAATTTTAACAGTTTTCTTGTATCTACGAACGCCAGAATGCATAAAATTGACCTAAACGTCTCCTTTTCCTATTCTGAGTCGATTCTGCATGCTTTAAGTGTGTTTGGTGGCTCAGAACCATCAAAAAACGTTGAAATATAGTTCAAATTCAATAAAAATCGACAAAAATACAGTTTCTAGCTAAAATTTGATGGTTTCGTTGCACTTTCCGAGCCCGTAGGGTATCTGAGTGGCTTAAAAGTACAAGAAAACACTTCAAAAGAGACGTTTCTGAAGAATTTTAACAGTTTTCTTGTATCTACGAACGCCAGAATGCATAAAATTGACCTAAACGTCTTCTTTTCCTATTCTGAGTCGATTCTGCATGCTTTAAGTGTGTTTGGTGGCTCAGAACCATCAAAAAACGTTGAAATATAGTTCAAATTCAATAAAAATCGACAAAAATACAGTTTCTAGCTAAAATTTGATGGTTTCGTTGCACTTTCCGAGCCCGTAGGGTATCTGAGTGGCTTAAAAGTACAAGAAAACACTTCAAAAGTGACGTTTCTGAAGAATTTTAACAGTTTTCTTGTATCTACGAACGCCAGAATGCATAAAATTGACCTAAACGTCTCCTTTTCCTATTCTGAGTCGATTCTGCATGCTTTAAGTGTGTTTGGTGGCTCAGAACCATCAAAAAACGTTGAAATATAGTTCAAATTCAATAAAAATCTACAAAAATACAGTTTCTAGCTAAAATTTGATGGTTTCGTTGCACTTTCCGAGCCCGTAGGGTATCTGAGTGGCTTAAAAGTACAAGAAAACACTTCAAAAGTGACGTTTCTGAAGAATTTTAACAGTTTTCTTGTATCTACGAACGCCAGAATGCATAAAATTGACCTAAACGTCTCCTTTTCCTATTCTGAGTCGATTCTGCATGCTTTAAGTGTGTTTGGTGGCTCAGAACCATCAAAAAACGTTGAAATATAGTTCAAATTCAATAAAAATCGACAAAAATACAGTTTCTAGCTAAAATTTGATGGTTTCGTTGCACTTTCCGAGCCCGTAGGGTATCTGAGTGGCTTAAAAGTACAAGAAAACACTTCAAAAGTGACGTTTCTGAAGAATTTTAACAGTTTTCTTGTATCTACGAACGCCAGAATGCATAAAATTGACCTAAACGTCTCCTTTTTCTATTCTGAGTCGATTCTGCATGCTTTAAGTGTGTTTGGTGGCTCAGAACCATCAAAAAACGTTGAAATATAGTTCAAATTCAATAAAAATCGACAAAAATACAGTTTCTAGCTAAAATTTGATGGTTTCGTTGCACTTTCCGAGCCCGTAGGGTATCTGAGTGGCTTAAAAGTACAAGAAAACACTTCAAAAGTGACGTTTCTGAAGAATTTTAACAGTTTTCTTGTATCTACGAACGCCAGAATGCATAAAATTGACCTAAACGTCTCCTTTTCCTATTCTGAGTCGATTCTGCATGCTTTAGGTGTGTTTGGTGGCTCAGAACCATCAAAAAACGTTGAAATATAGTTCAAATTCAATAAAAATCGACAAAAATACAGTTTCTAGCTAAAATTTGATGGTTTCGTTGCACTTTCCGAGCCCGTAGGGTATCTGAGTGGCTTAAAAGTACAAGAAAACACTTCAAAAGTGACGTTTCTGAAGAATTTTAACAGTTTTCTTGTACCTACGAACGCCAGAATGCATAAAATTGACCTAAACGTCTCCTTTTCCTATTCTGAGTCGATTCTGCATGCTTTAAGTGTGTTTGGTGGCTCAGAACCATCAAAAAACGTTGAAATATAGTTCAAATTCAATAAAAATCGACAAAAATACAGTTTCTAGCTAAAATTTGATGGTTTCGTTGCACTTTCCGAGCCCGTAGGGTATCTGAGTGGCTTAAAAGTACAAGAAAACACTTCAAAAGTGACGTTTCTGAAGAATTTTAACAGTTTTCTTGTATCTACGAACGCCAGAATGCATAAAATTGACCTAAACGTCTCCTTTTCCTATTCTGAGTCGATTCTGCATGCTTTAAGTGTGTTTGGTGGCTCAGAACCATCAAAAAACGTTGAAATATAGTTCAAATTCAATAAAAATCGACAAAAATACAGTTTCTAGCTAAAATTTGATGGTTTCGTTGCACTTTCCGAGCCCGTAGGGTATCTGAGTGGCTTAAAAGTACAAGAAAACACTTCAAAAGTGACGTTTCTGAAGAATTTTAACAGTTTTCTTGTACCTACGAACGCCAGAATGCATAAAATTGACCTAAACGTCTCCTTTTCCTATTCTGAGTCGATTCTGCATGCTTTAAGTGTGTTTGGTGGCTCAGAACCATCAAAAAACGTTGAAATATAGTTCAAATTCAATAAAAATCGACAAAAATACAGTTTCTAGCTAAAATTTGATGGTTTCGTTGCACTTTCCGAGCCCGTAGGGTATCTGAGTGGCTTAAAAGTACAAGAAAACACTTCAAAAGTGACGTTTCTGAAGAATTTTAACAGTTTTCTTGTATCTACGAACGCCAGAATGCATAAAATTGACCTAAACGTCTCCTTTTCCTATTCTGAGTCGATTCTGCATGCTTTAAGTGTGTTTGGTGGCTCAGAACCATCAAAAAACGTTGAAATATAGTTCAAATTCAATAAAAATCGACAAAAATACAGTTTCTAGCTAAAATTTGATGGTTTCGTTGCACTTTCCGAGCCCGTAGGGTATCTGAGTGGCTTAAAAGTACAAGAAAACACTTCAAAAGTGACATTTCTGAAGAATTTTAACAGTTTTCTTGTATCTACGAACGCCAGAATGCATAAAATTGACCTAAACGTCTCCTTTTCCTATTCTGAGTCGATTCTGCATGCTTTAAGTGTGTTTGGTGGCTCAGAACCATCAAAAAACGTTGAAATATAGTTCAAATTCAATAAAAATCGACAAAAATACAGTTTCTAGCTAAAATTTGATGGTTTCGTTGCACTTTCCGAGCCCGTAGGGTATCTGAGTGGCTTAAAAGTACAAGAAAACACTTCAAAAGAGACGTTTCTGAAGAATTTTAACAGTTTTCTTGTATCTACGAACGCCAGAATGCATAAAATTGACCTAAACGTCTTCTTTTCCTATTCTGAGTCGATTCTGCATGCTTTAAGTGTGTTTGGTGGCTCAGAACCATCAAAAAACGTTGAAATATAGTTCAAATTCAATAAAAATCGACAAAAATACAGTTTCTAGCTAAAATTTGATGGTTTCGTTGCACTTTCCGAGCCCGTAGGGTATCTGAGTGGCTTAAAAGTACAAGAAAACACTTCAAAAGTGACGTTTCTGAAGAATTTTAACAGTTTTCTTGTATCTACGAACGCCAGAATGCATAAAATTGACCTAAACGTCTCCTTTTCCTATTCTGAGTCGATTCTGCATGCTTTAAGTGTGTTTGGTGGCTCAGAACCATCAAAAAACGTTGAAATATAGTTCAAATTCAATAAAAATCTACAAAAATACAGTTTCTAGCTAAAATTTGATGGTTTCGTTGCACTTTCCGAGCCCGTAGGGTATCTGAGTGGCTTAAAAGTACAAGAAAACACTTCAAAAGTGACGTTTCTGAAGAATTTTAACAGTTTTCTTGTATCTACGAACGCCAGAATGCATAAAATTGACCTAAACGTCTCCTTTTCCTATTCTGAGTCGATTCTGCATGCTTTAAGTGTGTTTGGTGGCTCAGAACCATCAAAAAACGTTGAAATATAGTTCAAATTCAATAAAAATCGACAAAAATACAGTTTCTAGCTAAAATTTGATGGTTTCGTTGCACTTTCCGAGCCCGTAGGGTATCTGAGTGGCTTAAAAGTACAAGAAAACACTTCAAAAGTGACGTTTCTGAAGAATTTTAACAGTTTTCTTGTATCTACGAACGCCAGAATGCATAAAATTGACCTAAACGTCTCCTTTTTCTATTCTGAGTCGATTCTGCATGCTTTAAGTGTGTTTGGTGGCTCAGAACCATCAAAAAACGTTGAAATATAGTTCAAATTCAATAAAAATCGACAAAAATACAGTTTCTAGATAAAATTTGATGGTTTCGTTGCACTTTCCGAGCCCGTAGGGTATCTGAGTGGCTTAAAAGTACAAGAAAACACTTCAAAAGTGACATTTCTGAAGAATTTTAACAGTTTTCTTGTATCTACGAACGCCAGAATGCATAAAATTGACCTAAACGTCTCCTTTTCCTATTCTGAGTCGATTCTGCATGCTTTAAGTGTGTTTGGTGGCTCAGAACCATCAAAAAACGTTGAAATATAGTTCAAATTCAATAAAAATCGACAAAAATACAGTTTCTAGCTAAAATTTGATGGTTTCGTTGCACTTTCCGAGCCCGTAGGGTATCTGAGTGGCTTAAAAGTACAAGAAAACACTTCAAAAGAGACGTTTCTGAAGAATTTTAACAGTTTTCTTGTATCTACGAACGCCAGAATGCATAAAATTGACCTAAACGTCTTCTTTTCCTATTCTGAGTCGATTCTGCATGCTTTAAGTGTGTTTGGTGGCTCAGAACCATCAAAAAACGTTGAAATATAGTTCAAATTCAATAAAAATCGACAAAAATACAGTTTCTAGCTAAAATTTGATGGTTTCGTTGCACTTTCCGAGCCCGTAGGGTATCTGAGTGGCTTAAAAGTACAAGAAAACACTTCAAAAGTGACGTTTCTGAAGAATTTTAACAGTTTTCTTGTATCTACGAACGCCAGAATGCATAAAATTGACCTAAACGTCTCCTTTTCCTATTCTGAGTCGATTCTGCATGCTTTAAGTGTGTTTGGTGGCTCAGAACCATCAAAAAACGTTGAAATATAGTTCAAATTCAATAAAAATCGACAAAAATACAGTTTCTAGCTAAAATTTGATGGTTTCGTTGCACTTTCCGAGCCCGTAGGGTATCTGAGTGGCTTAAAAGTACAAGAAAACACTTCAAAAGTGACGTTTCTGAAGAATTTTAACAGTTTTCTTGTATCTACGAACGCCAGAATGCATAAAATTGACCTAAACGTCTCCTTTTCCTATTCTGAGTCGATTCTGCATGCTTTAAGTGTGTTTGGTGGCTCAGAACCATCAAAAAACGTTGAAATATAGTTCAAATTCAATAAAAATCGACAAAAATACAGTTTCTAGCTAAAATTTGATGGTTTCGTTGCACTTTCCGAGCCCGTAGGGTATCTGAGTGGCTTAAAAGTACAAGAAAACACTTCAAAAGTGACGTTTCTGAAGAATTTTAACAGTTTTCTTGTATCTACGAACGCCAGAATGCATAAAATTGACCTAAACGTCTCCTTTTCCTATTCTGAGTCGATTCTGCATGCTTTAAGTGTGTTTGGTGGCTCAGAACCATCAAAAAACGTTGAAATATAGTTCAAATTCAATAAAAATCGACAAAAATACAGTTTCTAGCTAAAATTTGATGGTTTCGTTGCACTTTCCGAGCCCGTAGGGTATCTGAGTGGCTTAAAAGTACAAGAAAACACTTCAAAAGTGACGTTTCTGAAGAATTTTAACAGTTTTCTTGTATCTACGAACGCCAGAATGCATAAAATTGACCTAAACGTCTCCTTTTCCTATTCTGAGTCGATTCTGCATGCTTTAAGTGTGTTTGGTGGCTCAGAACCATCAAAAAACGTTGAAATATAGTTCAAATTCAATAAAAATCGACAAAAATACAGTTTCTAGCTAAAATTTGATGGTTTCGTTGCACTTTCCGAGCCCGTAGGGTATCAGAGTGGCTTAAAAGTACAAGAAAACACTTCAAAAGTGACGTTTCTGAAGAATTTTAACAGTTTTCTTGTATCTACGAACGCCAGTATGCATAAAATTGACCTAAACGTCTCCTTTTCCTATTCTGAGTCGATTCTGCATGCTTTAAGTGTGTTTGGTGGCTCAGAACCATCAAAAAACGTTGAAATATAGTTCAAATTCAATAAAAATCGACAAAAATACAGTTTCTAGCTAAAATTTGATGGTTTCGTTGCACTTTCCGAGCCCGTAGGTTATCTGAGTGGCTTAAAAGTACAAGAAAACACTTCAAAAGTGACGTTTCTGAAGAATTTTAACAGTTTTCTTGTATCTACGAACGCCAGAATGCATAAAATTGACCTAAACGTCTCCTTTTCCTATTCTGAGTCGATTCTGCATGCTTTAAGTGTGTTTGTTGGCTCAGAACCATCAAAAAACGTTGAAATATAGTTCAAATTCAAAAAAAATCGACAAAAATACAGTTTCTAGCTAAAATTTGATGGTTTCGTTGCACTTTCCGAGCCCGTAGGGTATCTGAGTGGCTTAAAAGTACAAGAAAATACTTCAAAAGTGACGTTTCTGAAGAATTTTTACAGTTTTCTTGTATCTACGAACGCCAGAATGCATAAAATTGACCTAAACGTCTCCTTCTCCTATTCTGAGTCGATTCTGCATGCTTTAAGTGTGTTTGGTGGCTCAGAACCATCAAAAAACGTTGAAATATAGTTCAAATTCAATAAAAATCGACAAAAATACAGTTTCTAGCCAAAATTTGATGGTTTCGTTGCACTTTCCGAGCCCGTAGGGTATCTGAGTGGCTTAAAAGTACAAGAAAACACTTCAAAAGTGACGTTTCTGAAGAATTTTAACAGTTTTCTTGTATCTACGAACGCCAGAATGCATAAAATTGACCTAAACGTCTCCTTTTCCTATTCTCGAGTCGATTCTGCATGCTTTATGTGTGTTTGGTGGCTCAGAACCATCAAAAAACGTTGAAATATAGTTCAAATTCAATAAAAATCGACAAAAATACAGTTTCTAGCTAAAATTTGATGGTTTCGTTGCACTTTCCGAGCCCGTAGGGTATCTGAGTGGCTTAAAAGTACAAGAAAACACTTCAAAAGTGACGTTTCTGAAGAATTTTAACAGTTTTCTTGTATCTACGAACGCCAGAATGCATAAAATTGACCTAAACCTCTCCTTTTCCTATTCTGAGTCGATTCTGCATGCTTTAAGTGTGTTTGGTGGCTCAGAACCATCAAAAAACGTTGAAATATAGTTCAAATTCAATAAAAATCGACAAAAATACAGTTTCTAGCTAAAATTTGATAGTTTCGTTGCACTTTCCGAGCCCGTAGGGTATCTGAGTGGCTTAAAAGTACAAGAAAACACTTCAAAAGTGACGTTTCTGAAGAATTTTAACAGTTTTCTTGTATCTACGAACGCCAGAATGCATAAAATTGACCTAAACGTCTCCTTTTCCTATTCTGAGTCGATTCTGCATGCTTTAAGTGTGTTTGGTGGCTCAGAACCATCAAAAAACGTTGAAATATAGTTCAAATTCAATAAAAATCGCCAAAAATACAGTTTCTACTAAAATTTGATGGTTTCGTTGCACTTTCCGAGCCCGTAGGGTATCTGAGTGGCTTAAAAGTACAAGAAAACACTTCAAAAGTGACGTTTCTGAAGAATTTTAACAGTTTTCTTGTATCTACGAACGCCAGAATGCATAAAATTGACCTAGACGTCTCCTTTTCCTATTCTGAGTCGATTCTGCATGCTTTAAGTGTGTTTGGTGGCTCAGAACCATCAAAAAACGTTGAAATATAGTTCAAATTCAATAAAAATCGACAAAAATACAGTTTCTAGCTAAAATTTGATGGTTTCGTTGCACTTTCCGAGCCCGTAGGGTATCTGAGTGGCTTAAAAGTACAAGAAAACACTTCAAAAGTGACGTTTCTGAAGAATTTTAACAGTTTTCTTGTATCTACGAACGCCAGAATGCATAAAATTGACCTAAAAGTCTCCTTTTCCTATTCTGAGTCGATTCTGCATGCTTTAAGTGTGTTTGGTGGCTCAGAACCATCAAAAAACGTTGAAATATAGTTCAAATTCAATAAAAATCGACAAAAATACAGTTTCTAGCTAAAATTTGATGGTTTCGTTGCACTTTCCGAGCCCGTAGGGTATCTGAGTGGCTTAAAAGTACAAGAAAACACTTCAAAAGTGACGTTTCTGAAGAATTTTAACAGTTTTCTTGTATCTACGAACGCCAGAATGCATAAAATTGACCTAAACATCTCCTTTTCCTATTCTGAGTCGATTCTGCATGCTTTAAGTGTGTTTGGTGGCTCAGAACCATCAAAAAACGTTGAAATATAGTTCAAATTCAATAAAAATCGACAAAAATACAGTTTCTAGCTAAAATTTGATGGTTTCGTTGCACTTTCCGAGCCCGTAGGGTATCTGAGTGGCTTAAAAGTACAAGAAAACACTTCAAAAGTGACGTTTCTGAAGAATTTTAACAGTTTTCTTGTATCTACGAACGCCAGAATGCATAAAATTGACCTAAACGTCTCCTTTTCCTATTCTGAGTCGATTCTGCATGCTTTAAGTGTGTTTGGTGGCTCAGAACCATCAAAAAACGTTGAAATATAGTTCAAATTCAATAAAAATCGACAAAAATACAGTTTCTAGCTAAAATTTGATGGTTTCGTTGCACTTTCCGAGCCCGTAGGGTATCTGAGTGGCTTAAAAGTACAAGAAAACACTTCAAAAGTGACGTTTCTGAAGAATTTTAACAGTTTTCTTGTATCTACGAACGCCAGAATGCATAAAATTGATCTAAACGTTTCCTTTTCCTATTCTGAGTCGATTCTGCATGCTTTAAGTGTGTTTGGTGGCTCAGAACCATCAAAAAACGTTGAAATATAGTTCAAATTCAATAAAAATCGACAAAAATACAGTTTCTAGCTAAAATTTGATGGTTTCGTTGCACTTTCCGAGCCCGTAGGGTATCTGAGTGGCTTAAAAGTACAAGAAAACACTTCAAAAGTGACGTTTCTGAAGAATTTTAACAGTTTTCTTGTATCTACGAACGCCAGAATGCATAAAATTGACCTAAACGTCTCCTTTTCCTATTCTGAGTCGATTCTGCATGCTTTAAGTGTGTTTGGTGGCTCAGAACCATCAAAAAACGTTGAAATATAGTTCAAATTCAATAAAAATCGACAAAAATACAGTTTCTAGCTAAAATTTGATGGTTTCCTTGCACTTTCCGAGCCCGTAGGGTATCTGAGTGGCTTAAAAGTACAAGAAAACACTTCAAAAGTGACGTTTCTGAAGAATTTTAACAGTTTTCTTGTATCTACGAACGCCAGAATGCATAAAATTGACCTAAACGTCTCCTTTTCCTATTCTGAGTCGATTCTGCATGCTTTAAGTGTGTTTGGTGGCTCAGAACCATCAAAAAACGTTGAAATATAGTTCAAATTCAATAAAAATCGACAAAAATACAGTTTCTAGCTAAAATTTGATGGTTTCGTTGCACTTTCCGAGCCCGTAGGGTATCTGAGTGGCTTAAAAGTACAAGAAAACACTTCGAAAGTGACGTTTCTGAAGAATTTTAACAGTTTTCTTGTATCTACGAACGCCAGAATGCACAAAATTGACCTAAACGTCTCCTTTTCCTATTCTGAGTCGATTCTGCATGCTTTAAGTGTGTTTGGTGGCTCAGAACCATCAAAAAACGTTGAAATATAGTTCAAATTCAATAAAAATCGACAAAAATACAGTTTCTAGCTAAAATTTTATGGTTTCGTTGCACTTTCCGAGCCCGTAGGGTATCTGAGTGGCTTAAAAGTACAAGAAAACACTTCAAAAGTGACGTTTCTGAAGAATTTTAACAGTTTTCTTGTATCTACGAACGCCAGAATGCATAAAATTGACCTAAACGTCTCGTTTTCCTATTCTGAGTCGATTCTGCATGCTTTAAGTGTGTTTGGTGGCTCAGAACCATCAAAAAACGTTGAAATATAGTTCAAATTCAATAAAAATCGACAAAAATACAGTTTCTAGCTAGAATTTGATGGTTTCGTTGCACTTTCCGAGCCCGTAGGGTATCTGAGTGGCTTAAAAGTACAAGAAAACACTTCAAAAGTGACGTTTCTGAAGAATTTTAACAGTTTTCTTGTATCTACGAACGCCAGAATGCATAAAAATTGACCTAAACGTCTCCTTTTCCTATTCTGAGTAGATTCTGCATGCTTTAAGTGTGTTTGGTGGCTCAGAACCATCAAAAAACGTTGAAATATAGTTCAAATTCAATAAAAATCGACAAAAATACAGTTTCTAGCTAAAATTTGATGGTTTCGTTGCACTTTCCGAGCCCGTAGGGTATCTGAGTGGCTTAAACGTACAAGAAAACACTTCAAAAGTGACGTTTCTGAAGAATTTTAACAGTTTTCTTGTATCTACGAACGCCAGAATGCATAAAAATTGACCTAAACGTCTCCTTTTCCTATTCTGAGTAGATTCTGCATGCTTTAAGTGTGTTTGGTGGCTCAGAACCATCAAAAAACGTTGAAATATAGTTCAAATTCAATAAAAATCGACAAAAATACAGTTTCTAGCTAAAATTTGATGGTTTCGTTGCACTTTCCGAGCCCGTAGGGTATCTGAGTGGCTTAAACGTACAAGAAAACACTTCAAAAGTGACGTTTCTGAAGAATTTTAACAGTTTTCTTGTATCTACGAACGCCAGAATGCATAAAATTGACCTAAACGTCTCCTTTTCCTATTCTGAGTCGATTCTGCATGCTTTAAATGTGTTTCGTGGCTCAGAACCATCAAAAAACGTTGAAATATAGTTCAAATTCAATAAAAATCGACAAAAATACAGTTTCTAGCTAAAATTTGATGGTTTCGTTGCACTTTCCGAGCCCGTTGGGTATCTGAGTGGCTTAAAAGTACAAGAAAACACTTCAAAAGTGACGTTTCTGAAGAATTTTAACAGTTTTCTTGTTTCTACGAACGCCAGAATGCATAAAATTGACCTAAACGTCTCCTTTTCCTATTCTGAGTCGATTCTGCATGCTTTAAGTGTGTTTGGTGGCTCAGAACCATCAAAAAACGTTGAAATATAGTTCAAATTCAATAAAAATCGACAAAAATACAGTTTCTAGCTAAAATTTGATGGTTTCGTTGCACTTTCCGAGCCCGTAGGGTATCTGAGTGGCTTAAAAGTACAAGAAAACACTTCAAAAGTGACGTTTCTGAAGAATTTTAACAGTTTTCTTGTATCTACGAACGCCAGAATGCATAAAATTGACCTAAACGTCTCCTTTTCCTATTCTGAGTCGATTCTGCATGCTTTAAGTGTGTTTGGTGGCTCAGAACCATCAAAAAACGTTGAAATATAGTTCAAATTCAATAAAAATCGACAAAAATACAGTTTCTAGCTAAAATTTGATGGTTTCGTTGCACTTTCCGAGCCCGTAGGGTATCTGAGTGGCTTAAAAGTACAAGAAAACACTTCAAAAGTGACGTTTCTGAAGAATTTTAACAGTTTTCTTGTATCTACGAACGCCAGAATGCATAAAATTGACCTAAACGTCTCCTTTTCCTATTCTGAGTCGATTCTACATGCTTTAAGTGTGTTTGGTGGCTCAGAACCATCAAAAAACGTTGAAATATAGTTCAAATTCAATAAAAATCGACAAAAATACAGTTTCTAGCTAAAATTTGATGGTTTCGTTGCACTTTCCGAGCCCGTAGGGTATCTGAGTGGCTTAAAAGTACAAGAAAACACTTCAAAAGTGACGTTTCTGAAGAATTTTAACAGTTTTCTTGTATCTACGAACGCCAGAATGCATAAAATTGACCTAAACGTCTCCTTTTCCTATTCTGAGTCGATTATGCATGCTTTAAGTGTGTTTGGTGGCTCAGAACCATCAAAAAACGTTGAAATATAGTTCAAATTCAATAAAAATCGACAAAAATACAGTTTCTAGCTAAAATTTGATGGTTTCGTTGCACTTTCCGAGCCCGTAGGGTATCTGAGTGGCTTAAAAGTACAAGAAAACACTTCAAAAGTGACGTTTCTGAAGAATTTTAACAGTTTTCTTGTATCTACGAACGCCAGAATGCATAAAATTGACCTAAACGTCTCCTTTTCCTATTCTGAGTCGATTCTGCATGCTTTAAGTGTGTTTGGTGGCTCAGAACCATCAAAAAACGTTGAAATATAGTTCAAATTCAATAAAAATCGACAAAAATACAGTTTCTAGCTAAAATTTGATGGTTTCGTTGCACTTTCCGAGCCCGTAGGGTATCTGAGTGGCTTAAAAGTACAAGAAAACACTTCAAAAGTGACGTTTCTGAAGAATTTTAACAGTTTTCTTCTATCTACGAACGCCAGAATGCATAAAATTGACCTAAACGTCTCCTTTTCCTATTCTGAGTCGATTCTGCATGCTTTAAGTGTGTTTGGTGGCTCAGAACCATCAAAAAACTTTGAAATATAGTTCAAATTCAATAAAAATCGACAAAAATACAGTTTCTAGCTAAAATTTGATGGTTTCGTTGCACTTTCCGAGCCCGTAGAGTATCTGAGTGGCTTAAAAGTACAAGAAAACACTTCAAAAGTGACGTTTCTGAAGAATTTTAACAGTTTTCTTGTATCTACGAACGCCAGAATGCATAAAATTGACCTAAACGTCTCCTTTTCCTATTCTGAGTCGATTCTGCATGCTTTAAGTGTGTTTGGTGGCTCAGAACCATCAAAAAACTTTGAAATATAGTTCAAATTCAATAAAAATCGACAAAAATACAGTTTCTAGCTAAAATTTGATGGTTTCGTTGCACTTTCCGAGCCCGTAGGGTATCTGAGTGGCTTAAAAGTACAAGAAAACACTTCAAAAGTGACGTTTCTGAAGAATTTTAACAGTTTTCTTGTATCTACGAACGCCAGAATGCATAAAATTGACCTAAACGTCTCCTTTTCCTATTCTGAGTCGATTCTGCATGCTTTAAGTGTGTTTGGTGGCTCAGAACCATCAAAAAACGTTGAAATATAGTTCAAATTCAATAAAAATCGACAAAAATACAGTTTCTAGCTAAAATTTGATGGTTTCGTTGCACTTTCCGAGCCCGTAGAGTATCTGAGTGGCTTAAAAGTACAAGAAAACACTTCAAAAGTGACGTTTCTGAAGAATTTTAACAGTTTTCTTGTATCTACGAACGCCAGAATGCATAAAATTGACCTAAACGTCTCCTTTTCCTATTCTGAGTCGATTCTGCATGCTTTAAGTGTGTTTGGTGGCTCAGAACCATCAAAAAACTTTGAAATATAGTTCAAATTCAATAAAAATCGACAAAAATACAGTTTCTAGCTAAAATTTGATGGTTTCGTTGCACTTTCCGAGCCCGTAGGGTATCTGAGTGGCTTAAAAGTACAAGAAAACACTTCAAAAGTGACGTTTCTGAAGAATTTTAACAGTTTTCTTGTATCTACGAACGCCAGAATGCATAAAATTGACCTAAACGTCTCCTTTTCCTATTCTGAGTCGATTCTGCATGCTTTAAGTGTGTTTGGTGGCTCAGAACCATCAAAAAACTTTGAAATATAGTTCAAATTCAATAAAAATCGACAAAAATACAGTTTCTAGCTAAAATTTGATGGTTTCGTTGCACTTTCCGAGCCCGTAGGGTATCTGAGTGGCTTAAAAGTACAAGAAAACACTTCAAAAGTGACGTTTCTGAAGAATTTTAACAGTTTTCTTGTATCTACGAACGCCAGAATGCATAAAATTGACCTAAACGTCTCCTTTTCCTATTCTGAGTCGATTCTGCATGCTTTAAGTGTGTTTGGTGGCTCAGAACCATCAAAAAACGTTGAAATATAGTTCAAATTCAATAAAAATCGACAAAAATACAGTTTCTAGCTAAAATTTGATGGTTTCGTTGCACTTTCCGAGCCCGTAGAGTATCTGAGTGGCTTAAAAGTACAAGAAAACACTTCAAAAGTGACGTTTCTGAAGAATTTTAACAGTTTTCTTGTATCTACGAACGCCAGAATGCATAAAATTGACCTAAACGTCTCCTTTTCCTATTCTGAGTCGATTCTGCATGCTTTAAGTGTGTTTGGTGGCTCAGAACCATCAAAAAACTTTGAAATATAGTTCAAATTCAATAAAAATCGACAAAAATACAGTTTCTAGCTAAAATTTGATGGTTTCGTTGCACTTTCCGAGCCCGTAGGGTATCTGAGTGGCTTAAAAGTACAAGAAAACACTTCAAAAGTGACGTTTCTGAAGAATTTTAACAGTTTTCTTGTATCTACGAACGCCAGAATGCATAAAATTGACCTAAACGTCTCCTTTTCCTATTCTGAGTCGATTCTGCATGCTTTAAGTGTGTTTGGTGGCTCAGAACCATCAAAAAACGTTGAAATATAGTTCAAATTCAATAAAAATCGACAAAAATACAGTTTCTAGCTAAAATTTGATGGTTTCGTTGCACTTTCCGAGCCCGTAGAGTATCTGAGTGGCTTAAAAGTACAAGAAAACACTTCAAAAGTGACGTTTCTGAAGAATTTTAACAGTTTTCTTGTATCTACGAACGCCAGAATGCATAAAATTGACCTAAACGTCTCCTTTTCCTATTCTGAGTCGATTCTGCATGCTTTAAGTGTGTTTGGTGGCTCAGAACCATCAAAAAACTTTGAAATATAGTTCAAATTCAATAAAAATCGACAAAAATACAGTTTCTAGCTAAAATTTGATGGTTTCGTTGCACTTTCCGAGCCCGTAGGGTATCTGAGTGGCTTAAAAGTACAAGAAAACACTTCAAAAGTGACGTTTCTGAAGAATTTTAACAGTTTTCTTGTATCTACGAACGCCAGAATGCATAAAATTGACCTAAACGTCTCCTTTTCCTATTCTGAGTCGATTCTGCATGCTTTAAGTGTGTTTGGTGGCTCAGAACCATCAAAAAACGTTGAAATATAGTTCAAATTCAATAAAAATCGACAAAAATACAGTTTCTAGCTAAAATTTGATGGTTTCGTTGCACTTTCCGAGCCCGTAGAGTATCTGAGTGGCTTAAAAGTACAAGAAAACACTTCAAAAGTGACGTTTCTGAAGAATTTTAACAGTTTTCTTGTAACTAAGAACGCCAGAATGCATAAAATTGACCTAAACGTCTCCTTTTCCTATTCTGAGTCGATTCTGCATGCTTTAAGTGTGTTTGGTGGCTCAGAACCATCAAAAAACGTTGAAATATAGTTCAAATTCAATAAAAATCGACAAAAATACAAGAAAAAGTAGATACAAGAAAACTGTTAAAATTCTTCAGAAACGTCACTTTTGAAGTGTTTTCTTGTACTTTTAAGCCACTCAGATACCCTACGGGCTCGGAAAGTGCAACGAAACCATCAAATTTTAGCTAGAAACTGTATTTTTGTCGATTTTTATTGAATTTGAACTATATTTCAACGTTTTTTGATGGTTCTGAGCCACCAAACACACTTAAAGCATGCAGAATCGACTCAGAATAGGAAAAGGAGACGTTTAGGTCAATTTTATGCATTCTGGCGTTCGTAGATACAAGAAAACTGTTAAAATTCTTCAGAAACGTCACTTTTGAAGTGTTTTCTTGTACTTTTAAGCCACTCAGATACCCTACGGGCTCGGAAAGTGCAACGAAACCATCAAATTTTAGCTAGAAACTGTATTTTTGTCGATTTTTATTGAATTTGAACTATATTTCAACGTTTTTTGATGGTTCTGAGCCACCAAACACACTTAAAGCATGCAGAATCGACTCAGAATAGGAAAAGGAGACGTTTAGGTCAATTTTATGCATTCTGGCGTTCGTAGATACAAGAAAACTGTTAAAATTCTTCAGAAACGTCACTTTTGAAGTGTTTTCTTGTACTTTTAAGCCACTCAGATACCCTACGGGCTCGGAAAGTGCAACGAAACCATCAAATTTTAGCTAGAAACTGTATTTTTGTCGATTTTTATTGAATTTGAACTATATTTCAACGTTTTTTGATGGTTCTGAGCCACCAAACACACTTAAAGCATGCAGAATCGACTCAGAATAGGAAAAGGAGACGTTTAGGTCAATTTTATGCATTCTGGCGTTCGTAGATACAAGAAAACTGTTAAAATTCTTCAGAAACGTCACTTTTGAAGTGTTTTCTTGTACTTTTAAGCCACTCAGATACCCTACGGGCTCGGAAAGTGCAACGAAACCATCAAATTTTAGCTAGAAACTGTATTTTTGTCGATTTTTATTGAATTTGAACTATATTTCAACGTTTTTTGATGGTTCTGAGCCACCAAACACACTTAAAGCATGCAGAATCGACTCAGAATAGGAAAAGGAGACGTTTAGGTCAATTTTATGCATTCTGGCGTTCGTAGATACAAGAAAACTGTTAAAATTCTTCAGAAACATCACTTTTGAAGTGTTTTCTTGTACTTTTAAGCCACTCAGATACCCTACGGGCTCGGAAAGTGCAACGAAACCATCAAATTTTAGCTAGAAACTGTATTTTTGTCGATTTTTTATTGAATTTGAACTATATTTCAACGTTTTTTGATGGTTCTGAGCCACCAAACACACTTAAAGCATGCAGAATCGACTCAGAATAGGAAAAGGAGACGTTTAGGTCAATTTTATGCATTCTGGCGTTTGTAGATACAAGAAAACTGTTAAAATTCTTCAGAAACGTCACTTTTGAAGTGTTTTCTTGTACTTTTAAGCCACTCAGATACCCTACGGGCTCGGAAAGTGCAACGAAACCATCAAATTTTAGCTAGAAACTGTATTTTTGTCGATTTTTATTGAATTTGAACTATATTTCAACGTTTTTTGATGGTTCTGAGCCACCAAACACACTTAAAGCATGCAGAATCGACTCAGAATAGGAAAAGGAGACGTTTAGGTCAATTTTATGCATTCTGGCGTTCGTAGATACAAGAAAACTGTTAAAATTCTTCAGAAACGTCACTTTTGAAGTGTTTTCTTGTACTTTTAAGCCACTCAGATACCCTACGGGCTCGGAAAGTGCAACGAAACCATCAAATTTTAGCTAGAAACTGTATTTTTGTCGATTTTTATTGAATTTGAACTATATTTCAACGTTTTTTGATGGTTCTGAGCCACCAAACACACTTAAAGAATGCAGAATCGACTCAGAATAGGAAAAGGAGACGTTTAGGTCAATTTTATGCATTCTGGCGTTCGTAGATACAAGAAAACTGTTAAAATTCTTCAGAAACATCACTTTTGAAGTGTTTTCTTGTACTTTTAAGCCACTCAGATACCCTACGGGCTCGGAAAGTGCAACGAAACCATCAAATTTTAGCTAGAAACTGTATTTTTGTCGATTTTTTATTGAATTTGAACTATATTTCAACGTTTTTTGATGGTTCTGAGCCACCAAACACACTTAAAGCATGCAGAATCGACTCAGAATAGGAAAAGGAGACGTTTAGGTCAATTTTATGCATTCTGGCGTTCGTAGATACAAGAAAACTGTCAAAATTCTTCAGAAACGTCACTTTTGAAGTGTTTTCTTGTACTTTTAAGCCACTCAGATACCCTACGGGCTCGGAAAGTGCAACGAAACCATAAAATTTTAGCTAGAAACTGTATTTTTGTCGATTTTTATTGACTCTGAACTATATTTCAACGTTTTTTGATGGTTCTGAGCCACCAAACACACTTAAAGCATGCAGAATCGACTCAGAATAGGAAAAGGAGACGTTTAGGTCAATTTTATGCATTCTGGCGTTCGTAGATACAAGAAAACTGTTAAAATTCTTCAGAAACGTCACTTTTGAAGTGTTTTCTTGTACTTTTAAGCCACTCAGATACCCTACGGGCTCGGAAAGTGCAACGAAACCATCAAATTTTAGCTAGAAACTGTATTTTTATCGATTTTTATTGAATTTGAACTATATTTCAAAGTTTTTTGATGGTTCTGAGCCACCAAACACACTTAAAGCATGCAGAATCGACTCAGAATAGGAAAAGGAGACGTTTAGGTCAATTTTATGCATTCTGGCGTTCGTAGATACAAGAAAACTGTTAAAATTCTTCAGAAACGTCACTTTTGAAGTGTTTTCTTGTACTTTTAAGCCACTCAGATACCCTACGGGCTCGGAAAGTGCAACGAAACCATCAAATTTTAGCTAGAAACTGTATTTTTGTCGATTTTTATTGAATTTGAACTATATTTCAACGTTTTTTGATGGTTCTGAGCCACCAAACACACTTAAAGCATGCAGAATCGACTCAGAATAGGAAAAGGAGACGTTTAGGTCAATTTTATGCATTCTGGCGTTCGTAGATACAAGAAAACTGTTAAAATTCTTCAGAAACGTCACTTTTGAAGTGTTTTCTTGTACTTTTAAGCCACTCAGATACCCTACGGGCTCGGAAAGTGCAACGAAACCATAAAATTTTAGCTAGAAACTGTATTTTTGTCGATTTTTATTGAATTTGAACTATATTTCAACGTTTTTTGATGGTTCTGAGCCACCAAACATACTTAAAGCATGCAGAATCGACTCAGAATAGGAAAAGGAGACGTTTAGGTCAATTTTATGCATTCTGGCGTTCGTAGATACAAGAAAACTGTTAAAATTCTTCAGAAACGTCACTTTTGAAGTGTTTTCTTGTACTTTTAAGCCACTCAGATACCCTACGGGCTCGGAAAGTGCAACGAAACCATCAAATTTTAGCTAGAAACTGTATTTTTGTCGATTTTTATTGAATTTGAACTATATTTCAACGTTTTTTGATGGTTCTGAGCCACCAAACACACTTAAAGCATGCAGAATCGACTCAGAATAGGAAAAGGAGACGTTTAGGTCAATTTTATGCATTCTGGCGTTCGTAGATACAAGAAAACTGTTAAAATTCTTCAGAAACGTCACTTTTGAAGTGTTTTCTTGTACTTTTAAGCCACTCAGATACCCTACGGGCTCGGAAAGTGCAACGAAACCATCAAATTTTAGCTAGAAACTGTATTTTTGTCGATTTTTATTGAATTTGAACTATATTTCAACGTTTTTTGATGGTTCTGAGCCACCAAACACACTTAAAGCATGCAGAATCGACTCAGAATAGGAAAAGGAGACGTTTAGGTCAATTTTATGCATTCTGGCGTTCGTAGATACAAGAAAACTGTTAAAATTCTTCAGAAACGTCACTTTTGAAGTGTTTTGTTGTACTTTTAAGCCACTCAGATACCCTACGGGCTCGGAAAGTGCAACGAAACCATCAAATTTTAGCTAGAAACTGTATTTTTGTCGATTTTTATTGAATTTGAACTATATTTCAACGTTTTTTGATGGTTCTGAGCCATCAAAAACACTTAAAGCATGCAGAATCGACTCAGAATAGGAAAAGGAGACGTTTAGGTCAATTTTATGCATTCTGGCGTTCGTAGATACAAGAAAACTGTTAAAATTCTTCAGAAACGTCACTTTTGAAGTGTTTTCTTGTACTTTTAAGCCACTCAGATACCCTACGGGCTCGGAAAGTGCAACGAAACCATCAAATTTTAGCTAGAAACTGTATTTTTGTCGATTTTTATTGAATTTGAACCATATTTCAACGTTTTTTGATGGTTCTGAGCCACCAAACACACTTAAAGCATGCAGAATCGACTCAGAATAGGAAAAGGAGACGTTTAGGTCAATTTTATGCATTCTGGCGTTCGTAGATACAAGAAAACTGTTAAAATTCTTCAGAAACGTCACTTTTGAAGTGTTTTGTTGTACTTTTAAGCCACTCAAATACCCTACGGGCTCGGAAAGTGCAACGAAACCATCAAATTTTAGCTAGAAACTGTATTTTTGTCGATTTTTATTGAATTTGAACTATATTTCAACGTTTTTTGATGGTTCTGAGCCACCAAACACACTTAAAGCATGCAGAATCGACTCAGAATGGGAAAAGGAGACGTTTAGGTCAATTTTATGCATTCTGGCCTTCGTAGATACAAGAAAACTGTTAAAATTCTTCAGAAACGTCACTTTTGAATTGTTTTCTTGTACTTTTAAGCCACTCAGATACCCAACGGGCTCGGGAAGTGCAACGAAACCATCAAATTTTAGCTAGAAACTGTATTTTTGTCGATTTTTATTGAATTTGAACTATATTTCAACGTTTTTTGATGGTTCTGAGCCACCAAACACACTTAAAGCATGCAGAATCGACTCAGAATAGGAAAAGGAGACGTTTAGGTCAATTTTATGCATTCTGGCGTTCGTAGATAGAAGAAAACTGTTAAAATTCTTCAGAAACGTCACTTTTGAAGTGTTTTCTTGTACTTTTAAGCCACTCAGATACCCTACGGGCTCGGAAAGTGCAACGAAACCATCAAATTTTAGCTAGAAACTGTATTTTTGTCGATTTTTATTGAATTTGAACTATATTTCAACGTTTTTTGATGGTTTTGAGCCACCAAACACACTTAAAGAATGCAGAATCGACTCAGAATAGGAAAAGGAGACGTTTAGGTCAATTTTATGCATTCTGGCGTTCGTAGATACAAGAAAACTGTTAAAATTCTTCAGAAACGTCACTTTTGAAGTGTTTTCTTGTACTTTTAAGCCACTCAGATACCCTACGGGCTCGGAAAGTGCAACGAAACCATCAAATTTTAGCTAGAAACTGTATTTTTGTCGATTTTTTATTGAATTTGAACTATATTTCAACGTTTTTTGATGGTTCTGAGCCACCAAACACACTTAAAGCATGCAGAATCGACTCAGAATAGGAAAAGGAGACGTTTAGGTCAATTTTATGCATTCTGGCGTTCGTAGATACAAGAAAACTGTCAAAATTCTTCAGAAACGTCACTTTTGAAGTGTTTTCTTGTACTTTTAAGCCACTCAGATACCCTACGGGCTCGGAAAGTGCAACGAAACCATAAAATTTTAGCTAGAAACTGTATTTTTGTCGATTTTTATTGACTCTGAACTATATTTCAACGTTTTTTGATGGTTCTGAGCCACCAAACACACTTAAAGCATGCAGAATCGACTCAGAATAGGAAAAGGAGACGTTTAGGTCAATTTTATGCATTCTGGCGTTCGTAGATACAAGAAAACTGTTAAAATTCTTCAGAAACGTCACTTTTGAAGTGTTTTCTTGTACTTTTAAGCCACTCAGATACCCTACGGGCTCGGAAAGTGCAACGAAACCATCAAATTTTAGCTAGAAACTGTATTTTTGTCGATTTTTATTGAATTTGAACTATATTTCAACGTTTTTTGATGGTTCTGAGCCACCAAACACACTTAAAGCATGCAGAATCGACTCAGAATAGGAAAAGGAGACGTTTAGGTCAATTTTATGCATTCTGGCGTTCGTAGATACAAGAAAACTGTTAAAATTCTTAAGAAACGTCACTTTTGAAGTGTTTTCTTGTACTTTTAAGCCACTCAGATACCCTACGGGCTCGGAAAGTGCAACGCAACCATCAAATTTTAGCTAGAAACTGTATTTTTGTCGATTTTTATTGAATTTGAACTATATTTCAACGTTTTTTGATGGTTCTGAGCCACCAAACACACTTAAAGCATGCAGAATCGACTCAGAATAGGAAAAGGAGACGTTTAGGTCAATTTTATGCATTCTGGCGTTCGTAGATACAAGAAAACTGTTAAAATTCTTCAGAAACGTCACTTTTGAAGTGTTTTCTTGTACTTTTAAGCCACTCAGATACCCTACGGGCTCGGAAAGTGCAACGAAACCATCAAATTTTAGCTAGAAACTGTATTTTTGTCGATTTTTATTGAATTTGAACTATAATTCAACGTTTTTTGATGGTTCTGAGCCACCAAACACACTTAAAGCATGCAGAATCGACTCAGAATAGGAAAAGGAGACGTTTAGGTCAATTTTATTCATTCTGGCGTTCGTAGATACAAGAAAACTGTTAAAATTCTTCAGAAACGTCACTTTTGAAGTGTTTTGTTGTACTTTTAAGCCACTCAGATACCCTACGGGCTCGGAAAGTGCAACGAAACCATCAAATTTTAGCTAGAAACTGTATTTTTGTCGATTTTTATTGAATTTGAACTATATTTCAACGTTTTTTGATGGTTCTGAGCCACCAAACACACTTAAAGCATGCAGAATCGACTCAGAATGGGAAAAGGAGACGTTTAGGTCAATTTTATGCATTCTGGCCTTCGTAGATACAAGAAAACTGTTAAAATTCTTCAGAAACGTCACTTTTGAATTGTTTTCTTGTACTTTTAAGCCACTCAGATACCCAACGGGCTCGGAAAGTGCAACGAAACCATCAAATTTTAGCTAGAAACTGTATTTTTGTCGATTTTTATTGAATTTGAACTATATTTCAACGTTTTTTGATGGTTCTGAGCCACCAAACACACTTAAAGCATGCAGAATCGACTCAGAATAGGAAAAGGAGACGTTTAGGTCAATTTTATGCATTCTGGCGTTCGTAGATACAAGAAAACTGTTAAAATTCTTCAGAAATGTCACTTTTGAAGTGTTTTCTTGTACTTTTAAGCCACTCAGATACCCTACGGGCTCGGAAAGTGCAACGAAACCATCAAACTTTAGCTAGAAACTGTATTTTTGTCGATTTTTATTGAATTTGAACTATATTTCAACGTTTTTTGATGGTTCTGAGCCACCAAACACACTTAAAGCATGCAGAATCGACTCAGAATAGGAAAAGGAGACGTTTAGGTCAATTTTATGCATTCTGGCGTTCGTAGATACAAGAAAACTGTTAAAATTCTTCAGAAACGTCACTTTTGAAGTGTTTTCTTGTACTTTTAAGCCACTCAGATACCCTACGGGCTCGGAAAGTGCAACGAAACCATCAAATTTTAGCTAGAAACTGTATTTTTGTCGATTTTTATTGAATTTGAACTATATTTCAACGTTTTTTGATGGTTCTGAGCCACCAAACACACTTAAAGCATGCAGAATCGACTCAGAATAGGAAAAGGAGACGTTTAGGTCAATTTTATGCATTCTGGCGTTCGTAGATACAAGAAAACTGTTAAAATTCTTCAGAAACGTCACTTTTGAAGTGTTTTCTTGTACTTTTAAGCCACTCAGATACCCTACGGGCTCGGAAAGTGCAACGAAACCATCAAATTTTTGTCGATTTTTATTGAATTTGAACTATATTTCAACGTTTTTTGATGGTTCTGAGCCACCAAACACACTTAAAGCATGCAGAATCGACTCAGAATAGGAAAAGGAGACGTTTAGGTCAATTTTATGCATTCTGGCGTTCGTAGATACAAGAAAACTGTTAAAATTCTTCAGAAACGTCACTTTTGAAGTGTTTTCTTGTACTTTTAAGCCACTCAGATACCCTACGGGCTCGGAAAGTGCAACGAAACCATCAAATTTTAGCTAGAAACTGTATTTTTGTCGATTTTTATTGAATTTGAACTATATTTCAACGTTTTTTGATGGTTCTGAGCCACCAAACACACTTAAAGCATGCAGAATCGACTCAGAATAGGAAAAGGAGACGTTTAGGTCAATTTTATGCATTCTGGCGTTCGTAGATACAAGAAAACTGTTAAAATTCTTCAGAAACGTCACTTTTGAAGTGTTTTCTTGTACTTTTAAGCCACTCAGATACCCTACGGGCTCGGAAAGTGCAACGAAACCATCAAATATTAGCTAGAAACTGTATTTTTGTCGATTTTTATTGAATTTGAACTATATTTCAACGTTTTTTGATGGTTCTGAGCCACCAAACACACTTAAAGCATGCAGAATCGACTCAGAATAGGAAAAGGAGACGTTTAGGTCAATTTTATGCATTCTGGCGTTCGTAGATACAAGAAAACTGTTAAAATTCTTCAGAAACGTCACTTTTGAAGTGTTTTCTTGTACTTTTAAGCCACTCAGATACCCTACGGGCTCGGAAAGTGCAACGAAACCATCAAATTTTAGCTAGAAACTGTATTTTTGTCGATTTTTATTGAATTTGAACTATATTTCAACGTTTTTTGATGGTTCTGAGCCACCAAACACACTTAAAGCATGCAGAATCGACTCAGAATAGGAAAAGGAGGCGTTTAGGTCAATTTTATGCATTCTGGCGTTCGTAGATACAAGAAAACTGTTAAAATTCTTCAGAAACGTCACTTTTGAAGTGTTTTCTTGTACTTTTAAGCCACTCAGATACCCAACGGGCTCGGAAAGTGCAACGAAACCATCAAATTTTAGCTAGAAACTGTATTTTTGTCGATTTTTATTGAATTTGAACTATATTTCAACGTTTTTTGATGGTTCTGAGCCACCAAACACACTTAAAGCATGCAGAATCGACTCAGAATAGGAAAAGGAGACGTTTAGGTCAATTTTATGCATTCTGGCGTTCGTAGATACAAGAAAACTGTTAAAATTCTTCAGAAACGTCACTTTTGAAGTGTTTTCTTGTACTTTTAAGCCACTCAGATACCCTACGGGCTCGGAAAGTGCAACGAAACCATCAAATTTTAGCTAGAAACTGTATTTTTGTCGATTTTTATTGAATTTGAACTATATTTCAACGTTTTTTGATGGTTCTGAGCCACCAAACACACTTAAAGAATGCAGAATCGACTCAGAATAGGAAAAGGAGACGTTTAGGTCACTTTTATGCATTCTGACTTTCGTAGATACAAGAAAACTGTTAAAATTCTTCAGAAACGTCACTTTTGAAGTGTTTTCTTGTACTTTTAAGCCACTCAGAAACCCTACGGGCTCGGAAAGTGCAACGAAACCATCAAATTTTAGCTAGAAACTGTATTTTTGTCGATTTTTATTGAATTTGAACTATATTTCAACGTTTTTTGATGGTTCTGAGCCACCAAACACACTTAAAGCATGCAGAATCGACTCAGAATAGGAAAAGGAGACGTTTAGGTCAATTTCATGCATTCTGGCGTTTGTAGATACAAGAAAACTGTTAAAATTCTTCAGAAACGTCACTTTTGAAGTGTTTTCTTGTACTTTTAAGCCAATCAGATACCCTACGGGCTCGGAAAGTGCAACGAAACCATCAAATTTTAGCTAGAAACTGTATTTTTGTCGATTTTTATTGAATTTGAACTATATTTCAACGTTTTTTGATGGTTCTGAGCCACCAAACACACTTAAAGCATGCAGAATCGACTCAGAATAGGAAAAGGAGACGTTTAGGTCAATTTTATGCATTCTGGCGTTCGTAGATACAAGAAAACTGTTAAAATTCTTCAGAAACGTCACTTTTGAAGTGTTTTCTTGTACTTTTAAGCCACTCAGATACCCAACGGGCTAGGAAAGTGCAACGAAACCATCAAATTTTAGCTGGAAACTGTATTTTTGTCGATTTTTATTGAATTTGAACTATATTTCAACGTTTTTTGATGGTTCTGAGCCACCAAACACACTTAAAGCATGCAGAATCGACTCAGAATAGGAAAAGGAGACGTTTAGGTCAATTTTATGCATTCTGGCGTTCGTAGATACAAGAAAACTGTTAAAATTCTTCAGAAACGTCACTTTTGAAGTGTTTTCTTGTACTTTTAAGCCACTCAGATACCCTACGGGCTCGGAAAGTGCAACGAAACCATCAAATTTTAGCTAGAAACTGTATTTTTGTCGATTTTTATTGAATTTGAACTATATTTCAACGTTTTTTGATGGTTCTGAGCCACCAAACACACTTAAAGCATGCAGAATCGACTCAGAATAGGAAAAGGAGACGTTTAGGTCAATTTTATGCATTCTGGCGTTCGTAGATACAAGAAAACTGTTAAAATTCTTCAGAAACGTCACTTTTGAAGTGTTTTCTTGTACTTTTAAGCCACTCAGATACCCTACGGGCTCGGAAAGTGCAACGAAACCATCAAATTTTAGCTAGAAACTGTATTTTTGTCGATTTTTATTGAATTTGAACTATATTTCAACGTTTTTTGATGGTTCTGAGCCACCAAACACACTTAAAGCATGCAGAAGCGACTCAGAATAGGAAAAGGAGACGTTTAGGTCAATTTTATGCATTCTGGCGTTAGTAGATACAAGGAAACTGTTAAAATTCTTCAGAAACGTCACTTTTGAAGTGTTTTCTTGTACTTTTAAGCCACTCAGATACCCTACGGGCTCGGAAAGTGCAACGAAACCATCAAATTTTAGCTAGAAACTGTATTTTTGTCGATTTTTATTGAATTTGAACTATATTTCAACGTTTTTTGATGGTTCTGAGCCACCAAACACACTTAAAGCATGCAGAATCGGCTCAGAATAGGAAAAGGAGACGTTTAGGTCAATTTTATGCATTCTGGCGTTCGTAGATACAAGAAAACTGTTAAAATTCTTCAGAAACGTCACTTTTGAAGTGTTTTCTTGTACTTTTAAGCCACTCAGATACCCTACGGGCTCGGAAAGTGCAACGAAACCATCAAATTTTAGCTAGAAACTGTATTTTTGTCGATTTTTATTGAATTTGAACTATATTTCAACGTTTTTTGATGGTTCTGAGCCACCAAACACACTTAAAGCATGCAGAATCGACTCAGAATAGGAAAAGGAGACGTTTAGGTCAATTTTATGCATTCTGGCGTTCGTAGATACAAGAAAACTGTTAAAATTCTTCAGAAACGTCACTTTTGAAGTATTTTCTTGTACTTTTAAGCCACTCAGATACCCTACGGGCTCGGAAAGTGCAACGAAACCATCAAATTTTAGCTAGAAACTGTATTTTTGTCGATTTTTATTGAATTTGAACTATATTTCAACGTTTTTTGATGGTTCTGAGCCACCAAACACACTTAAAGCATGCAGAATCGACTCAGAATAGGAAGAGGAGACGTTTAGGTCAATTTTATGCATTCTGGCGTTCGTAGATACAAGAAAACTGTTAAAATTCTTCAGAAACGTCACTTTTGAAGTATTTTCTTGTACTTTTAAGCCACTCAGATACCCTACGGGCTCGGAAAGTGCAACGAAACCATCAAATTTTAGCTAGAAACTGTATTTTTGTCGATTTTTATTGAATTTGAACTATATTTCAACGTTTTTTGATGGTTCTGAGCCACCAAACACACTTAAAGCATGCAGAATCGACTCAGAATAGGAAGAGGAGACGTTTAGGTCAATTTTATGCATTCTGGCGTTCGTAGATACAAGAAAACTGTTAAAATTCTTCAGAAACGTCACTTTTGAAGTGTTTTCTTGTACTTTTAAGCCACTCAGATACCCTACGGGCTCGGAAAGTGCAACGAAACCATCAAATTTTAGCTAGAAACTGTATTTTTGTCGATTTTTATTGAATATGAACTATATTTCAACGTTTTTTGATGGTTCTGAGCCACCAAACACACTTAAAGCATGCAGAATCGACTCAGAATAGGAAAAGGAGACGTCTAGGTCAATTTTATGCATTCTGGCGTTCGTAGATACAAGAAAACTGTTAAAATTCTTCAGAAACGTCACTTTTGAAGTGTTTTCTTGTGCTTTTAAGCCACTCAGATAACCTACGGGCTCGGAAAGTGCAACGAAACCATCAAATTTTAGCTAGAAACTGTATTTTTGTCGATTTTTATTGAATTTGAACTATATTTCAACGTTTTTTGATGGTTCTGAGCCACCAAACACACTTAACCCTCGGATGCCCAAGCCTGGGTCAAATTTGACCCACGAACCACTTTTTTGTGATTCTTTTCTTCAATCTCTTAAATTTTTTCTCCTGTATTTTATTTTTTGCCTGTTTTGGTGTTGTCAACAATATGTGAATACTTTCCGCCACTTGATTTTAGTTACATGATAGTTTTCACATTTTTGTTGCAGTGGGTCAATTTTGACCGACTTTGGGTCTTCAACTTATAGATGTTTTAACAAGCTGTTAAATGAGTAGTCATGTAATAGATAAACAAAAAGATGGCCTTTTGTTTGGTTTATGAATTTCCTAAACCTTGCGGCCATTAATGCATACATTATATATATAAAATGTAAAACTCGGTTTAAAGACCAAGTGTTTCTTGAAGAAGACGATAATTTCTCAAAGAGCTCGGTCTTCAGCTAGTGAAGACTCGCATTCAAAGACGGATGGATAAAGGATTTAATTGTGTTCCTCGAGGTGTATAAATGGTAATTGGCACTGTAGTTGATACCAAAATAGTTACAAGGTTATAGAAATCCAGAAACGAAAAAAGAGAAAAATGTTAGCTTTATGTCGGTAATGCTAACAAATATTCTGACAAATGCCGACAATGCGGCATTTTTTGTTGCAAGACACAAATAACAATAGATTTGTTAACAATCTATCAAAACTGTACACAATAAAACTATCGAATTTTAAGTGTTTTATTGGTATTTCTTAAATACTAACTGTTGTTTTTTATAAACAAATATTCCTTTTATTGATATTAATGACAAAAACTTTTGTTTTGTGACCTTTTTTTCATTAATACATAATAAATAGGCAATTGGAACTTGAAATAATAAAATCTAATGCAAAATTAGGGTGGGTCAAATTTGACCCAGCTTGGGTATCTATGTAAAAAAAAATAGCTTGGGCATCCGAGGGTTAAAGCATGCAGAATCGACTCAGAATAGGAAAAGGCGACGTATAGGTCAATTTTATGCATTCTGGCGTTCGTAGATACAAGAAAACTGTTAAAATTCTTCAGAAACGTCACTTTTGAAGTGTTTTCTTGTACTTTTAAGCCACTCAGATACCCTACGGGCTCGGAAAGTGCAACGAAACCATCAAATTTTAGCTAGAAACTGTATTTTTGTCGATTTTTATTGAATTTGAACTATATTTCAACGTTTTTTGATGGTTCTGAGCCACCAAACACACTTAAAGCATGCAGAATCGACTCAGAATAGAAAAAGGAGACGTTTAGGTCAATATTATGCATTCTGGCGTTCGTAGATACAAGAAAACTGTTAAAATTCTTCAGAAACGTCACTTTTGAAGTGTTTTCTTGTACTTTTAAGCCACTCAGATACCCGACGGGCTCGGAAAGTGCAACGAAACCATCAAATTTTAGCTAGAAACTGTATTTTTGTCGATTTTTATTCAATTTGAACTATATTTCAACGTTTTTTGATGGTTCTGAGCCACCAAACACAATTAAAGCATGCAGAATCGACTCAGAATACGAAAAGGAGACGTTTAGGTCAATTCTATGCATTCTGGCGTTCGTAGATACAAGAAAACTGTTAAAATTCTTCAGAAACGTCACTTTTGAAGTGTTTTCTTGTACTTTAAGCCACTCAGATACCCTACGGGCTCGGAAAGTGCAACGAAACCATCAAATTTTAGCTAGAAACTGTATTTTTGTCGATTTTTATTGAATTTGAACTATATTTCAACGTTTTTTGATGGTTCTGAGCCACCAAACACACTTAAAGCATGCAGAATCGACTCAGAATAGGAAAAGGAGACGTTTAGGTCAATTTTATGCATTCTGGCGTTCGTAGATACAAGAAAACTGTTAAAATTCTTCAGAAACGTCACTTTTGAAGTGTTTTCTTGTACTTTTAAGCCACTCAGATACCCTACGGGCTCGGAAAGTGCACCGAAACCATCAAATTTTAGCTAGAAACTGTATTTTTGTCGATTTTTATTGAATTTGAACTATATTTCAATGTTTTTTGATGGTTCTGAGCCACCAAACACACTTAAAGCATGCAGAATCGACTCAGAATAGGAAAAGGAGACGTTTAGGTCAATTTTATGCATTCTGGCGTTCGTAGATACAAGAAAACTGTTAAAATTCTTGAGAAACGTCACTTTTGAAGTGTTTTCTTGTACTTTTAAGCCACTCAGATACCCTACGGGCTCGGAAAGTGCAACGAAACCATCAAATTTTAGCTAGAAACTGTATTTTTGTCGATTTTTATTGAATTTGAACTATATTTCAACGTTTTTTGATGGTTCTGAGCCACCAAACACACTTAAAGCATGCAGAATCGACTCAGAATAGGAAAAGGAGACGTTTAGGTCAATTTTATGCATTCTGGCGTTCGTAGATACAAGAAAACTGTTAAAATTCTTCAGAAACGTCACTTTTGAAGTGTTTTCTTGTACTTTTAAGCCACTCAGATACCCTACGGGCTCGGAAAGTGCAACGAAACCATCAAATTTTAGCTAGAAACTGTATTTTTGTCGATTTTTATTGAATTTGAACTATATTTCAACGTTTTTTGATGGTTCTGAGCCACCAAACACACTTAAAGCATGCAGAATCGACTCAGAATAGGAAAAGGAGACGTTTAGGTCAATTTTATGCATTCTGGCGTTCGTAGATACAAGAAAACTGTTAAAATTCTTCAGAAACGTCACTTTTGAAGTGTTTTCTTGTACTTTTAAGCCACTCAGATACCCTACGGGCTCGGAAAGTGCAACGAAACCATCAAATTTTAGCTAGAAACTGTATTTTTGTCGATTTTTATTGAATTTGAACTATATTTCAACGTTTTTTGATGGTTCTGAGCCACCAAACACACTTAAAGCATGCAGAATCGACTCAGAATAGGAAAAGGAGACGTTTAGGTCAATTTTATGCATTCTGGCGTTCGTAGATACAAGAAAACTGTTAAAATTCTTCAGAAACGTCACTTTTGAAGTGTTTTCTTGTACTTTTAAGCCACTCAGATACCCTACGGGCTCGGAAAGTGCAACGAAACCATCAAATTTTAGCTAGAAACTGTATTTTTGTCGATTTTTATTGAATTTGAACTATATTTCAACGTTTTTTGATGGTTCTGAGCCACCAAACACACTTAAAGCATGCAGAATCGACTCAGAATAGGAAAAGGAGACGTTTAGGTCAATTTTATGCATTCTGGCGTTCGTAGATACAAGAAAACTGTTAAAATTCTTCAGAAACGTCACTTTTGAAGTGTTTTCTTGTACTTTTAAGCCACTCAGATACCCTACGGGCTCGGGAAAGTGCAACGAAACCATCAAATTTTAGCTAGAAACTGTATTTTTGTCGATTTTTATTGAATTTGAACTATATTTCAACGTTTTTTGATGGTTCTGAGCCACCAAACACACTTAAAGCATGCAGAATCGACTCAGAATAGGAAAAGGAGACGTTTAGGTCAATTTTATGCATTCTGGCGTTCGTAGTTACAAGAAAACTGTTAAAATTCTTCAGAAACGTCACTTTTGAAGTGTTTTGTTGTACTTTTAAGCCACTCAGATACCCTACGTTTCTGAACAATTTTAACAGTTTTCTTGTATCTACGAACGCCAGAATGCATAAAATTGACCTAAACGTCTCCTTTTCCTATTCTGAGTCAATTCTGCATGCTTTAAGTGTGTTTGGTGGCTCAGAACCATCAAAAAACGTTGAAATATAGTTCAAATTCAATAAAAATCGACAAAAATACAGTTTCTAGCTAAAATTTGATGGTTTCGTTGCACTTTCCGAGCCCGTTGGGTATCTGAGTGGCTTAAAAGTACAAGAAAACACTTCAAAAGTGACGTTTCTGAAGAATTTTAACAGTTTTCTTGTATCTACGAACGCCAGAATGCATAAAATGGACCTAAACGTCTCCTTTTCCTATTCTGAGTCGATTCTGCATGCTTTAAGTGTGTTTGGTGGCTCAGAACCATCAAAAAACGTTGAAATATAGTTCAAATTCAATAAAAATCGACAAAAATACAGTTTCTAGCTAAAATTTGATGGTTTCGTTGCACTTTCCGAGCCCGTAGGGTGTCTGAGTGGCTTAAAAGTACAAGAAAACACTTCAAAAGTGACGTTTCTGAAGAATTTTAACAGTTGTCTTGTATCTACGAACGCCAGAATGCATAAAATTGACCTAAACGTCTCCTTTTCCTATTCTGAGTCGATTCTGCATGCTTTAAGTGTGTTTGGTGGCTCAGAACCATAAAAAAACGTTGAAATATAGTTCAAATTCAATAAAAATCGACAAAAATACAGTTTCTAGCTAAAATTTGATGGTTTCGTTGCACTTTCCGAGGCCGTAGGGTATCTGAGTGGCTTAAAAGTACAAGAAAACACTTCAAAAGTGACGTTTCTGAAGAATCTTAACAGTTTTCTTGTATCTACGAACGCCAGAATGCATAAAATTGACCTAAACATCTCCTTTTCCTATTCTGAGTCGATTCTGCATGCTTTAAGTGTGTTTGGTGGCTCAGAACCATCAAAAAACGTTGAAATATAGTTCAAATTCAATCAAAATCGACAAAAATACAGTTTCTAGCTAAAATTTGATGGTTTCGTTGCACTTTCCGAGCCCGTAGGGTATCTGAGTGGCTTAAAAGTACAAGAAAACACTTCAAAAGTGACGTTTCTGAAGAATTTTAACAGTTTTCTTGTATCTACGAATGCCAGAATGCATAAAATTGACCTAAACGTCTCCTTTTCCTATTCTGAGTCGATTCTGCATGCTTTAAGTGTGTTTGGTGGCTCAGAACCATCAAAAAACGTTGAAATATAGTTCAAATTCAATAAAAATCGACAAAAATACAGTTTCTAGCTAAAATTTGATGGTTTCGTTGCACTTTCCGAGCCCGTTGGGTATCTGAGTGGCTTAAAAGTACAAGAAAACAATTCAAAAGTGACGTTTCTGAAGAATTTTAACAGTTTTCTTGTATCTACGAACGCCAGAATGCATAAAATTGACCTAAACGTCTCCTTTTCCTATTCTGAGTCGATTCTGCATGCTTTAAGTGTGTTTGGTGGCTCAGAACCATCAAAAAACGTTGAAATATAGTTCAAATTCAATAAAAATCGACAAAAATACAGTTTCTAGCTAAAATTTGATGGTTTCGTTGCACTTTCCGAGCCCGTAGGGTATCTGAGTGGCTTAAATGTACAAGAAAACACTTCAAAAGTGACGTTTCTGAAGAATTTTAACAGTTTTCTTGTATCTACGAACGCCAGAATGCATAAAATTGACCTAAACGTCTCCTTTTCCTATTCTGAGTCGATTCTGCATGCTTTAAGTGTGTTTGGTGGCTCAGAACCATCAAAAAACGTTGAAATATAGTTCAAATTCAATAAAAATCGACAAAAATACAGTTTCTAGCTAAAATTTGATGGTTTCGTTGCACTTTCCGAGCCCGTAGGGTATCTGAGTGGCTTAAAAGTACAAGAAAACACTTCAAAAGTGACGTTTCTGAAGAATTTTAACAGTTTTCTTGTATCTACGAACGCCAGAATGCATAAAATTGACCTTAACGTCTCCTTTTCCTATTCTGAGTCGATTCTGCATGCTTTAAGTGTGTTTGGTGGCTCAGAACCATCAAAAAACGTTGAAATATAGTTCAAATTCAATAAAAATCGACAAAAATACAGTTTCTAGCTAAAATTTGATGGTTTCGTTGCACTTTCCGAGCCCGTAGGGTATCTGAGTGGCTTAAAAGTACAAGAAAACACTTCAAAAGTGACGTTTCTGAAGAATTTTAACAGTTTTCTTGTATCTACGAACGCCAGAATGCATAAAATTGACCTAAACGTCTCCTTTTCCTATTCTGAGTCGATTCTGCATGCTTTAAGTGTGTTTGGTGGCTCAGAACCATCAAAAAACGTTGAAATATAGTTCAAATTCAATAAAAATCGACAAAAATACAGTTTCTAGCTAAAATTTGATGGTTTCGTTGCACTTTCCGAGCCCGTAGGGTATCTGAGTGGCTTAAAAGTACAAGAAAACACTTCAAAAGTGACGTTTCTGAAGAATTTTAACAGTTTTCTTGTATCTACGAACGCCAGTATGCATAAAATTGACCTAAACGTCTCCTTTTCCTATTCTGAGTCGATTCTGCATGCTTTAAGTGTGTTTGGTGGCTCAGAACCATCAAAAAACGTTGAAATATAGTTCAAATTCAATAAAAATCGACAAAAATACAGTTTCGAGCTAAAATTTGATGGTTTCGTTGCACTTTCCGAGCCCGTAGGGTATCTGAGTGGCTTAAAAGTACAAGAAAACACTTCAAAAGTGACGTTTCTGAAGAATTTTAACAGTTTTCTTGTATCTACGAACGCCAGAATGCATAAAATTGACCTAAACGTCTTCTTTTCGTATTCTGAGTCGATTTTGCATGCTTTAAGTGTGTTTGGTGGCTCAGAACCATCAAAAAACGTTGAAATATAGTTCAAATTCAATAAAAATCGACAAAAATACAGTTTCTAGCTAAAATTTGATGGTTTCGTTGCACTTTCCGAACCCGTAGGGTATCTGAGTGGCTTAAAAGTACAAGAAAACACTTCAAAAGTGACGTTTCTGAAGAATTTTAACAGTTTTCTTGTATCTACGAACGCCAGAATGCATAAAATTGACCTAAACGTCTCCTTTTCCTATTCTGAGTCGATTCTGCATGCTTTAAGTGTGTTTGGTGGCTCAGAACCATCAAAAAACGTTGAAATATAGTTCAAATTCAATAAAAATCGACAAAAATACAGTTTCTAGCTAAAATTTGATGGTTTCGTTGCACTTTCCGAGCCCGTAGGGTATCTGAGTGGCTTAAAAGTACAAGAAAACAATTCAAAAGTGACGTTTCTGAAGAATTTTAACAGTTTTCTTGTATCTACGAACGCCAGAATGCATAAAATTGACCTAAACGTCTCCTTTTCCTATTCTGAGTCGATTCTGCATGCTTTAAGTGTGTTTGGTGGCTCAGAACCATCAAAAAACGTTGAAATATAGTTCAAATTCAATAAAAATCGACAAAAATACAGTTTCTAGCTAAAATTTGATGGTTTCGTTGCACTTTCCGAGCCCGTAGGGTATCTGAGTGGCTTAAAAGTACAAGACAACACTTCAAAAGTGACGTTTCTGAAGAATTTTAACAGTTTTCTTGTATCTACGAACGCCAGAATGCATAAAATTGACCTAAACGTCTCCTTTTCCTATTCTGAGTCGATTCTGCATGCTTTAAGTGTGTTTGGTGGCTCAGAACCATCAAAAAACGTTGAAATATAGTTCAAATTCAATAAAAATCGACAAAAATACAGTTTCTAGCTAAAATTTGATGGTTTCGTTGCACTTTCCGAGCCCGTAGGGTATCTGAGTGGCTTAAAAGTACAAGACAACACTTCAAAAGTGACGTTTCTGAAGAATTTTAACAGTTTTCTTGTATCTACGAACGCCAGAATGCATAAAATTGACCTAAACGTCTCCTTTTCCTATTCTGAGTCGATTCTGCATGCTTTAAGTGTGTTTGGTGGCTCAGAACCATCAAAAAACGTTGAAATATAGTTCAAATTCAATAAAAATCGACAAAAATACAGTTTCGAGCTAAAATTTGATGGTTTCGTTGCACTTTCCGAGCCCGTAGGGTATCTGAGTGGCTTAAAAGTACAAGAAAACACTTCAAAAGTGACGTTTCTGAAGAATTTTAACAATTTTCTTGTATCTACGAACGCCAGAATGCATTAAATTGACCTAAACGTCTTCTTTTCGTATTCTGAGTCGATTCTGCATGCTTTAAGTGTGTTTGGTGGCTCAGAACCATCAAAAAACGTTGAAATATAGTTCAAATTCAATAAAAATCGACAAAAATACAGTTTCTAGCTAAAATTTGATGGTTTCGTTGCACTTTCCGAGCCCGTAGGGTATCTGAGTGGCTTAAAAGTACAAGAAAACACTTCAAAAGTGACGTTTCTGAAGAATTTTAACAGTTTTCTTGTATCTACGAACGCCAGAATGCATAAAATTGACCTAAACGTCTCCTTTTCCTATTCTGAGTCGATTCTGCATGCTTTAAGTGTGTTTGGTGGCTCAGAACCATCAAAAAACGTTGAAATATAGTTCAAATTCAATAAAAATCGACAAAAATACAGTTTCTAGCTAAAATTTGATGGTTTCGTTGCACTTTCCGAGCCCGTAGGGTATCTGAGTGGCTTCAAAGTACAAGAAAACACTTCAAAAGTGACGTTTCTGAAGAATTTTAACAGTTTTCTTGTATCTACGAACGCCAGAATGCATAAAATTGACCTAAACGTCTCCTTTTCCTATTCTGAGTCGATTCTGCATGCTTTAAGTGTGTTTGGTGGCTCAGAACCATCAAAAAAACGTTGAAATATAGTTCAAATTCAATAAAAATCGACAAAAATACAGTTTCTAGCTAAAATTTGATGGTTTCGTTGCACTTTCCGAGCCCGTAGGGTATCTGAGTGGCTTAAAAGTACAAGAAAACACTTCAAAAGTGACGTTTCTGAAGAATTTTAACAGTTTTCTTGTATTTACGAACGCCAGAATGCATAAAATTGACCTAAACGTCTCCTTTTCCTATTCTGAGTCGATTCTGCATGCTTTATGTGTGTTTGGTGGCTCAGAACCATCAAAAAACGTTGAAATATAGTTCAAATTCAATAAAAATCGACAAAAATACAGTTTCTAGCTAAAATTTTATGGTTTCGTTGCACTTTCCGAGCCCGTAGGGTATCTGAGTGGCTTAAAAGTACAAGAAAACACTTCAAAAGTGACGTTTCTGAAGAATTTTAACAGTTTTCTTGTACCTACGAACGCCAGAATGCATAAAATTGACCTAAACGTCTCCTTTTCCTATTCTGAGTCGATTCTGCATGCTTTAAGTGTGTTTGGTGGCTCAGAACCATCAAAAAACGTTGAAATATAGTTCAAATTCAATAAAAATCGACAAAAATACAGTTTCTAGCTAAAATTTGATGGTTTCGTTGCACTTTCCGAGCCCGTTGGGTATCTGAGTGGCTTAAAAGTACAAGAAAACACTTCAAAAGTGACGTTTCTGAAGAATTTTAACAGTTTTCTTGTATCTACGAACGCCAGAATGCATAAAATTGACCTAAACGTCTCCTTTTCCTATTCTGAGTCGATTCTGCATGCTTTAAGTGTGTTTGGTGGCTCAGAACCATCAAAAAACGTTGAAATATAGTTCAAATTCAATAAAAATCGACAAAAATACAGTTTCTAGCTAAAATTTGATGGTTTCGTTGCACTTTCCGAGCCCGTAGGGTATCTGAGTGGCTTAAAAGTACAAGAAAACCCTTCAAAAGTGACGTTTCTGAAGAATTTTAACAGTTTTCTTGTATCTACGAACGCCAGAATGCATAAAATTGACCTAAACGTCTCCTTTTCCTATTCTGAGTCGATTCTGCATGCTTTAAGTGTGTTTGGTGGCTCAGAATCATCAAAAAACGTTGAAATATAGTTCAAATTCAATAAAAATCGACAAAAATACAGTTTCTAGCTAAAATTTGATGGTTTCGTTGCACTTTCCGAGCCCGTAGGGTATCTGAGTGGCTTAAAAGTACAAGAAAACACTTCAAAAGTGACGTTTCTGAATAATTTTAACAGTTTTCTTGTATCTACGAACGCCAGAATGCATAAAATTGACCTAAACGTCTCCTTTTCCTATTCTGAGTCGATTCTGCATGCTTTAAGTGTGTTTGGTGGCTCAGAACCATCAAAAAACGTTGAAATATAGTTCAAATTCAATAAAAATCGACAAAAATACAGTTTCTAGCTAAAATTTGATGGTTTCGTTGCACTTTCCGAGCCCGTAGGGTATCTGAGTGGCTTAAAAGTACAAGAAAACACTTCAAAAGTGACGTTTCTGAAGAATTTTAACAGTTTTCTTGTATCTACGAACGCCAGAATGCATAAAATTGACCTAAACGTCTCCTTTTCCTATTCTGAGTCGATTCTGCATGCTTTAAGTGTGTTTGGTGGCTCAGAACCATCAAAAAACGTTGAAATATAGTTCAAATTCAATAAAAATCGACAAAAATACAGTTTCTAGCTAAAATTTGATGGTTTCGTTGCACTTTCCGAGCCCGTAGGGTATCTGAGTGGCTTAAAAGTACAAGAAAACACTTCAAAAGTGACGTTTCTGAAGAATTTTAACAGTTTTCTTGCATCTACGAACGCCAGAATGCATAAAATTGACCTAAACGTCTCCTTTTCCTATTCTGAGTCGATTCTGCATGCTTTAAGTGTTTGGTGGCTCAGAACCATCAAAAAACGTTGAAATATAGTTCAAATTCAATAAAAATCGACAAAAATACAGTTTCTAGCTAAAATTTGATGGTTTCGTTGCACTTTCCGAGCCCGTTGGGTATCTGAGTGGCTTAAAAGTACAAGAAAACACTTCAAAAGTGACGTTTCTGAAGAATTTTAACAGTTTTCTTGTATCTATGAACGCCAGAATGCATAAAATTGACCTAAACGTCTCCTTTTCCTATTCTGAGTCGATTCTGCATGCTTTAAGTGTGTTTGGTGGCTCAGAACCATCAAAAAACGTTGAAATATAGTTCAAATTCAATAAAAATCGACAAAAATACAGTTTCTAGCTAAAATTTGATGGTTTCGTTGCACTTTCCGAGCCCGTAGGGTATCTGAGTGGCTTAAAAGTACAAGAAAACACTTCAAAAGTGACGTTTCTGAAGAATTTTAACAGTTTTCTTGTATCTACGAACGCCAGAATGCATAAAATTGACCTAAACGTCTCCTTTTCCTATTCTGAGTCGATTCTGCATGCTTTAAGTGTGTTTGGTGGCTCAGAACCATCAAAAAACGTCGAAATATAGTTCAAATTCAATAAAAATCGACAAAAATACAGTTTCTAGCTAAAATTTGATGGTTTCGTTGCACTTTCCGAGCCCGTAGGGTATCTGAGTGGCTTAAAAGTACAAGAAAACACTTCAAAAGTGACGTTTCTGAAGAATTTTAACAGTTTTCTTGTATCTACGAACGCCAGAATGCATAAAATTGACCTAAACGTCTCCTTTTCCTATTCTGAGTCGATTCTGCATGCTTTAAGTGTGTTTGGTGGCTCAGAACCATCAAAAAACGTTGAAATATAGTTCAAATTCAATAAAAATCGACAAAAATACAGTTTCTAGCTAAAATTTGATGGTTTCGTTGCACTTTCCGAGCCCGTAGGGTATCTGAGTGGCTTAAAAGTACAAGAAAACACTTCAAAAGAGACGTTTCTGCAGAATTTTAACAGTTTTCTTGTATCTACGAACGCCAGAATGCATAAAATTGACCTAAACGTCTTCTTTTCCTATTCTGAGTCGATTCTGCATGCTTTAAGTGTGTTTGGTGGCTCAGAACCATCAAAAAACATTGAAATATAGTTCAAATTCAATAAAAATCGACAAAAATACAGTTTCTAGCTAAAATTTGATGGTTTCGTTGCACTTTCCGAGCCCGTAGGGTATCTGAGTGGCTTAAAATTACAAGAAAACACTTCAAAAGTGACGTTTCTGAAGAATTTTAACAGTTTTCTTGTATCTACGAACGCCAGAATGCATAAAATTGACCTAAACGTCTCCTTTTCCTATTCTGAGTCGATTCTGCATGCTTTAAGTGTGTTTGGTGGCTCAGAACCATCAAAAAACGTTGAAATATAGTTCAAATTCAATAAAAATCGACAAAAATACAGTTTCTAGCTAAAATTTGATGGTTTCGTTGCACTTTCCGAGCCCGTAGGGTATCTGAGTGGCTTAAAAGTACAAGAAAACACTTCAAAAGTGACGTTTCTGAAGAATTTTAACAGTTTTCTTGTATCTACGAACGCCAGAATGCATAAAATTGACCTAAACGTCTCCTTTTCCTATTCTGAGTCAATTCTGCATGCTTTAAGTGTGTTTGGTGGCTCAGAACCATCAAAAAACGTTGAAATATAGTTCAAATTCAATAAAAATCGACAAAAATACAGTTTCTAGCTAAAATTTGATGGTTTCGTTGCACTTTCCGAGCCCGTAGGGTATCTGAGTGGCTTAAAAGTACAAGAAAACACTTCAAAAGTGACGTTTCTGAAGAATTTTAACAGTTTTCTTGTATCTACGAACGCCAGAATGCATAAAATTGACCTAAACGTCTCCTTTTCCTATTCTGAGTCGATTCTGCATGCTTTAAGTGTGTTTGGTGGCTCAGAACCATCAAAAAACGTTGAAATATAGTTCAAATTCAATAAAAATCGACAAAAATACAGTTTCTAGCTAAAATTTGATGGTTTCGTTGCACTTTCCGAGCCCGTAGGGTATCTGAGTGGCTTAAAAGTACAAGAAAACACTTCAAAAGTGACGTTTCTGAAGAATTTTAACAGTTTTCTTGTATCTACGAACGCCAGTATGCATAAAATTGACCTAAACGTCTCCTTTTCCTATTCTGAGTCGATTCTGCATGCTTTAAGTGTGTTTGGTGGCTCAGAACCATCAAAAAACGTTGAAATATAGTTCAAATTCAATAAAAATCGACAAAAATACAGTTTCTAGCTAAAATTTGATGGTTTCGTGGCACTTTCCGAGCCCGTAGGGTATCTGAGTGGCTTAAAAGTACAAGAAAACACTTCAAAAGTGACGTTTCTGAAGAATTTTAACAGTTTTCTTGTATCTACGAACGCCAGAATGCATAAAATTGACCTAAACGTCTCCTTTTCCTATTCTGAGTCGATTCTGCATGCTTTAAGTGTGTTTGGTGGCTCAGAACCATCAAAAAACGTTGAAATATAGTTCAAATTCAATAAAAATCGACAAAAATACAGTTTCTAGCTAAAATTTGATGGTTTCGTTGCACTTTCCGAGCCCGTTGGGTATCTGAGTGGCTTAAAAGTACAAGAAAACACTTCAAAAGGACGTTTCTGAAGAATTTTAACAGTTTTCTTGTATCTACGAACGCCAGTATGCATAAAATTGACCTAAACGTCTCCTTTTCCTATTCTGAGTCGGTTCTGCATGCTTTAAGTGTGTTTGGTGGCTCACAACCATCAAAAAACGTTGAAATATAGTTCAAATTCAATAAAAATCGACAAAAATACAGTTTCTAGCTAAAATTTGATGGTTTCGTTGCACTTTCCGAGCCCGTAGGGTATCTGAGTGGCTTAAAAGTACAAGAAAACACTTCAAAAGTGATGTTTCTGAAGAATTTTAACAGTTTTCTTGTATCTACGAACGCCAGAATGCATAAAATTGACCTAAACGTCTCCTTTTCCTATTCTGAGTCGATTCTGCATGCTTTAAGTGTGTTTGGTGGCACAGAACCATCAAAAAACGTTGAAATATAGTTCAAATTCAATAAAAATCGACAAAAATACAGTTTCTAGCTAAAATTTGATGGTTTCGTTGCACTTTCCGAGCCCGTAGGGTATCTGAGTGGCTTAAAAGTACAAGAAAACACTTCAAAAGTGACGTTTCTGAAGAATTTTAACAGTTTTCTTGTATCTACGAACGCCAGAATGCAAAAAATTGACCTAAACGTCTCCTTTTCCTATTCTGAGTCGATTCTGCATGCTTTAAGTGTGTTTGGTGGCTCAGAACCATCAAAAAACGTTGAAATATAGTTCAAATTCAATAAAAATCGACAAAAATACAGTTTCTAGCTAAAATTTGATGGTTTCGTTGCACTTTCCGAGCCCGTAGGGTATCTGAGTGGCTTAAAAGTACAAGAAAACACTTCAAAAGTGACGTTTCTGAAGAATTTTAACAGTTTTCTTGTATCTACGAACGCCAGAATGCATAAAATTGACCTAAACGTCTCCTTTTCCTATTCTGAGTCGATTCTGCATGCTTTAAGTGTGTTTGGTGGCTCAGAACCATCAAAAAACGTTGAAATATAGTTCAAATTCAATAAAAATCGACAAAAATACAGTTTCTAGCTAAAATTTGATGGTTTCGTTGCACTTTCCGAGCCCGTAGGGTATCTGAGTGGCTTAAAAGTACAAGAAAACACTTCAAAAGAGACGTTTCTGAAGAATTTTAACAGTTTTCTTGTATCTACGAACGCCAGAATGCATAAAATTGACCTAAACGTCTTCTTTTCCTATTCTGAGTCGATTCTGCATGCTTTAAGTGTGTTTGGTGGCTCAGAACCATCAAAAAACGTTGAAATATAGTTCAAATTCAATAAAAATCGACAAAAATACAGTTTCTAGCTAAAATTTGATGGTTTCGTTGCACTTTCCGAGCCCGTAGGGTATCTGAGTGGCTTAAAATTACAAGAAAACACTTCAAAAGTGACGTTTCTGAAGAATTTTAACAGGTTTCTTGTATCTACGAACGCCAGAATGCATAAAATTGACCTAAACGTCTCCTTTTCCTATTCTGAGTCGATTCTGCATGCTTTAAGTGTGTTTGGTGGCTCAGAACCATCAAAAAACGTTGAAATATAGTTCAAATTCAATAAAAATCGACAAAAATACAGTTTCTAGCTAAAATTTGATG